>NC_056739.1:972126703-972176703 GCF_019279795.1 Protopterus annectens
TGTTTGTCTGCATGTCTGTGTGTGTAATGTACCTTACAGTATGTCTTTGTATTCACAGGTGGTGTTGGTGCGTTCCCCTCCTGCGGTCCATCTGATGCTAGTGACCCCACAGATACTTGAGGTGATGACCATATGCATGAGGTACAGGCAGGGTTGTCAGGGGCAGAAGCTGTGCCATTGGTTACCATCCCACCTATGTCCCCCTCAGCCCCGCACATGGTTCTGATGCCGACACAAACCACATCACCGTTGCCCATAGAGGAAGGACAGTCAGCGTCTGTTGGCATTGAGCAGGAATGTGTGGTGGCTACAGAAGGTGCGCGTACACACCATGTTGCCAGTGTAATGACTGGTGATGTGCCACGCAGGCATGTGGCCAGTGCTGCTCGTAGGAGGACCTCTGGCAGACATGCACCTGCTGTACAGAGCGCAGCAGCTGGTATCACCAGATGCATGTTCCAGACTGTAATGGCAGCACAGGCACGTGCTGAATGGCAGAACCAAGAAGGACAGAGGCTGCAGAGGGCAATCTGTTCTTAAATGACAACATCCAGTCATTGGTGAATGCCCAACAGATTGCTAATGTACTGGATAGGCGATTAGGTGAGATGGCTGCAATCCTCGTGAGGCATGGCAATCCACGGCGTGAGCTGTCTGTGCTGGAACACCTGGTAGGGGTGAGGCGTGGCCATAGGCCAGCATAACCCACCACCTAGTGTGGGTCGACAGGCGTGCCACCTCTCATGCCCACTCACACAGTGCCGGTAGCAGCAGCAGTGCAGCTGGTGCTACACTGACCACACCAGGACACAGCAGGCCATGTGGACATGGCCCTGGCTGGTCCCAGCGTGGACACGGTTCCAGCGGACATGTGTCATCGGTGAGTGGCCACTCCATACCTCCACCCGGTAGTGCCCGTGCGACCCCAGGCAGGCACGGGTCACGTGGCCGCAGATGGGCACAGTGAGCTGTACAACCTGCACTGTACAGTCTGGGGCTGCCAAGTATACCCCATGTAGGCATCACGTATGGCTGAACTGGGTACACACATACCACACACGGCAGACACCTGTAGGGCTCCACCACATCCACATGCATTCTGCACAGTCATGCCCAGTAAATGCACCCCGCCCACACACACATGATGTCATCCATTGGTACAGCCTATGCCCCTGGCAGACATATCACCCTGTGCATATGATGAAGCCTTTGCCGCATCACTGTCATCCACACCATCGGTGCAAGGTTATGCAAACATATTCTGATGCACAGGGTAGACAAGATAGTGAGAGGTGTATGATACCTGTGTAATAGCGTGATGTATATGTTGCAGTGGTTGTGTATGACAAGTGACAGGTGCATATGTCACGTGGGTTGTGTACTGTCATCATGCAGCAGACATACCATGTAGTGCAGGTGCAGCATGCATTGAGCTGTGCACACGGTATGTGTAGCGGTTACATGTGTAGCACCATGTTGGTTCTGTTAACCTGTATGCCTCATATGGTGTACTCAAGATGTGCCTACTGGGAGCACTGTTATCAGTCCCCACGTGTAGCTGTGGGTTACCCACAGGCACATCTGGCAATATCAGCATACCACATGTACCGCAACCTGCCTGGACACCTACATAGGTACATAGGTGCATAGGTACATACTAGGCTATGTGGCCTACGGCATGTATAAGCCTAGCCAGTGTGTGTGGCTTCACCCCCTTAGGATGAGGATACTATACCCATTGGTCTGCTGTCCCTCTGTCCAGCAGTGACACAGAGATGATTCCTGGGGCATACCTACGATCTCCCATCCACACGTCAGGATTACTCTTGGACAGAGTCAGTGAGGGGCTCTGCCTCACAAGGGCTGGGAATCTGTTCCATGGTGTATGGAGTGTCTGGGCGACGAACCTGTCCCTCCAGCACATCCTATTTATATCCGTGTTGAGGTTTGTGTCTGTTGCTCTCGTGCCTGTGGTTGTTTGGATCCTATGAGGTGGAGCATGTCCTTGAAACCCGGGTTGGACATGGCCTTGTATGTCAGGCACAGATCACCTCGGAGCAGACGGTATGAGAATGTATAGAGCCAGAGTTCCCTCAGTCGGGCAGCGTGTGACATATGTTTCAGCCCCTTTATCCTTGTGTTGGGGAACGTTTGGGGCCCTTCCAACTGCTGCAGGTGCCGGGTTAGGTACATTCTGAATGGGGCGTTGTACCCAATCATTGGTCTGATGAGTGAAGAGTACAGGGGTTCAATGACCTCCCCTGATCTGGATGTGAATCCCTTCATGACCAGGTGGGCAATGTGGAATGCCTTCCCAACCACATTGGCAATGTGAGTGTCAAGAGAGATTACCGACAAGTTGGGTCCCCAGGTCCCTGATCACGTCAACCGTGTTTAATGGATTACCACCTATGTGGCAATTCGGGGTTACCTTGTCTTTCCCAAAGGGTAGGTCTATACCTTCCCTGGCATGTAGCTTCAGGCCATGGCTCTGGCACCAGTTATCCATTTCTATGAGACCTCAGGTGGATGTCTGTGTCTGATGGGGTGTCGATTATGGTGGCGGTTTGCAGTCGGTCTGCATACCTTGTCTGTCACAATCCCCTATGTTTGCATGCGTTGGGAAGTTGGATGCCGAACAGGAGGGGCCCAGGACTGAGCCCTGTGGGCTACCACTGGGACCGGCTTGAGTCTGACATGGCACCAGGAACACTAACCCTGTGGGTTCTGTCCTTGATCCGGTTGGCAACCTATCGTGTGACATATGGCTCTACATCTACGCTGGTGAGCTTTTCTATGATGCCCGTGTGGGGTTTGGTTCGAACGCTGTTGCCAGGTCACGGTAGTCTGTGCGAACTGACTTATCCCCATCACTGGCCTTAGTGACTCTTCCGAACAGGTCGACCAGGTTCAGGAGGCAGGATCTGCCCTTGACTAAGCCGACGTGGGTATGTTCCAGTATTTGTCGGTCCCCAATGTCTCCATTTATGGCCTCCATTATGGTCCCCTCCATAGCTTTGCAGACAAGGCTCGTCAAGCTTATAGGGCGGTGATGTCCAGAGTCCATAGGAGCACTGCCTTGGAGGGACCACAGTTTCCATGCCATCCATCGGCACGTAACCTGTAGTAAGGCTAAGATTAAACAGCAGCCTTATGTGCGGGTTGAGGTCCTCATTGAGGTTGTGTAGCACACAGCCGGGGACACCGTCCGGTCCCATTGATGCTGTGTTTTCCGCTTTAGAGAGAGCAGCTCTCACCTGAGCATTTGAGATGTTTGGGAGGCTAGACTGTGGTGGGATAGATACCTCCCCTCTTGGGGGGGAGGGTAGATATATGCACGGAACCTGTCTGCCAGTATGTTGGCAATGTCTGTGGGTTCAGTGATCATTGTACCATTCTGGACTAATTCCGAGCATAACTGTGAGCTTCCACCCATGTTCATACCATAGCTAAGGAAGGCATTATGGTTGTCTTATGTGTCCTTTGCGAGTCCTCTCCCACAGGTGGCCTTGGATGTTTGTATGAGTGATCGTATGTTACTGCCAGTATTGATCAGTGATGCCTTCCCTTGTAGTGATAGTGCTCTGTCATGTAGTAGCTTTCTCCTCTTGTTGTACGGTTTGTTTATGGCTGGGGTCCACCAGACCGTGTGCCTGCCTTTGGTGGACAAGGTCCTGATGTTATTAGGGATTGCTTGATCCATACATTCCTGGGGGTGCTCGTAGAAGGCATTTGTAAGGTTTTCAGCAGCGTGGCCTGTGTTTTCCACTGGCACGGAGGCCTTGTAGAGTACCACACCAGTCGTATGACGTGTGGGGTTCGCTGTGGAGAGGTCTTCACTGTGGTCTCCCTTGCCGGTGTTGGGGGTGGGATGGGGATCTCCAGTGAGATCACTATATGGTCTGACCTCACCGTTGAGGGATGTACATCCTGTGTGGAGCATGTCGTCCCCATGTGTGATGATCAGGACTAGTATAGTTCCTCCTCTTGTGGGTATGGTGCATAGTTGTTCCACAGCATTCGGGTGTATGAACACCTGGAACCTTTGGTCTAGGGTGTTGGGTCCTGGGTAATGTTCCCAGTCTATGTATGGGTAGTTGATGTCACCCAATATGATGGTGTTTTGAGAGCATTCATACTCCCCAGTGTCTTCAGGAAGGCTGTGTGGGTATCCTGGGTTTGGGAGGGTGGTCTGTAGCATGCTACAAACTGTAGGGCAGTCCTACCCATGGTTAATTGCACCTGGATGGTCTCCGCTGCTACGTGCATTTCCGCCAACCTGGAGGTGTGGGTATCCTTCATGGAAATGGAGACTCCCCCTCCTTGTGTGGTTTGGTCCGGATTTGGGTCCTGAACGCGTGATATGACGTATGACCTGATAGTGCTGGGGTGCTCTCAGGAGCCGTGAACCAGGTTTCAGTCACAGCACTGACATCGATGTCCTCCATACTGAGGAGGGCTTTTGAGGGCATGCAGCTTGGGCGTAGACTACTGGCATTGAGCAGTATTACCCTTAGCTCTTTCCAGGTTTGTAGTCTAGGGCAGTAGGTTTAACATTTGAGCCTTGTCTGCAGTGGGCACTATGGGGGTGGCAGGAGCCTTTGCCAAACTCAGGAAGCCCAGGGGCGACAGGTGCAAGCCGTCCCTTGTGAAGGAGCGTGGCGTGTCAAGCATGTCACCCGAGGCAAGAGGACATTGGACCCCCTCAGACTGACACCAGTAATTAGGCCAATTATCAAAGCTGATCATTCGGACTCTGTATTGTGGCATCATTCTTGATGAGGGTGGGATACTGCTCAGGGTCAGGGTCATGCTGGCCTGGGCTACACAATCTGAGAGCCCCTCTATATCTCCTTTCATGCATCCCAGGGAGGTATGTCTCCGGTCGTTGACACCAGCATGGACAATGACCGCGTCATACTTGTACATGCTGCGGAGTGACCTGAGTGCTTGTGTTATGTGGCGGATTCCAGTGCCCGACAGGCAGCCTACTGTGATCATTCCTTGTTCAGTCTGGTGGGTGGGACGTCGGTGTGTCTGACTATGGCGTCACCTATTACAAGTGTGTCTGGCATTGTGTAAGGCCTTGGTGGCTGTGACTGTTTAGCACACTGACGTTGAGAACTATGTGTTGCATGTCCTATGTCTTGTGGAGGCAGTTGCTTGGGTGTCTGCTCTGGAGGCCTCAGTATGTTCGGTACATGTTTTAACAGTGCCTCCGAGTATGTCTTTGTGTGTTTATGTGTTTGTTTTGCAGTTGTGATAGTTCCATGTGACACTGGGTTTGTGGTGTGTGTGGTGTCCTTCTCCTCCCGTCTGGTCTTGCCGGTCATGGGTTGAGAGAGCTCAGCCTCCTGTCTGGCTATATAGTTGCATCTCTCACATGTATTTTGTTTTGTGGGGGAGGTGCGGGTTGTCCGTGTCCATGAGGCACTTGTAACATTGCCTCAGGATGCCCAGATTCACCAGCTGAACAGGAGAGGTCACTAGCAATTGACCCTTCGACATGCCAGAGAACGTGAATGCGTTTGCTGTGTAACTGGGTCAGAAGGGACCTATAGGGAAGTGGGTACTCAAGGGGATTCTAGGCTAGTGTAGTACTCCATCTAGTATACATGTACTTTACCTATGTAAGAATACTTTGGGAGCAGGTGCTGAGCTTTTGTGATAGAGAACAGACAGTTTAGATTGCAAGTAGAGAAGTTCTATGTGAAAACCTGCGGAACACGGAGCCAGGCATAGTGTAACGTTGTTTACACAGTACATGACACACATGTCCACACATATACTGCACCTGACGCCTGTGGTCGGTGCCAAAGGCTACGGTGGACAGGGACATCACATACATGGCATGACACAGTACAGGTATGGTGACATTCTGCAGGTGTCGTACACAGCGTGCTGGCGACTGACCTCAGGTGTCACCTGTCAGCTGTGGTGCACGCTGTGCAGCAGTAGGACGCTGTACCGGTACAGGGATATGTCCACAATCGCAGTGTGTACACCACTATGGCGCACACCCCATTGTGCGCAGATGGGGACACCTGCCTGTGTGGTCAGCACCCTCACAATACAATGCACCCACACGCCATGTCACAGGGGGCAGACTTGCACAGGTGGCCAGTATGGCTCACACCTATGGCATTGACAGGGTCGTACAATGCAGCACCAGTACGGGATGGTCACCCTGTGTGGTTAGTGTCCGTTCACAACACTATATCTGCATACATCCTCACACCAGGCAGCAGACATACAGACATGTTGACACACTCACATGGTGGTGACCACACATGTCTACATGGAGGGACGACGTGTTGCATGTACTGCACCATCCACATCCATGCACCCCACACTGAGGTATGTACAGATCTCTACCATGGTGTACAGTGATGTGTGGCACGTGGGACATAGTCCCCCGATATGTGGCATACATGGGCACACATTCCTGCACACATGTCGGTGCTGGAAATGCCACACCCGCCATATGGGATATGTACAGGCGTGCAGCGGTATGTAGTGCATTATGCATACCAACACTGCATCCAGCAGATGTGCCAATATATGCACTTGGGAGGTGGTAGGTGTTACAGTAGCCATGTGACATACGGTCGATGACACCTGACCGATGGGTATGCATTATGGCAGCACTGTCATGTAACGGCGACATAGCAGACTGTATGCACATGGCAGGGTAGGATGGTGTGTGACACACCTGTGACCACCACCTGCACACATGCATGTGGACAGGTGTTTAAACACATGATGTACACATACCATGCGTGCTGTTACTATGCCACCATACGACGGCCCCCATGATGGGTATGCATGTGGTAGGGGGTTGCAACTGTGTTATGGACAGCGGACACCGCACATGCATGGCTGCACCATGCACGGTACACGTGTCACATGTATCCCCTGTTGCCATGTGTGTATGCATTGCTACGTTGTGACATGTGTGTCAACATACATGGAACATGGACTGTGGTATGGTATCACAGCTGTCACAGGCAAACTGTACAAGGGTATGTGTCCCAGTCAACACCGCTACACCTTGTAGGGGGAGCATACCACAGACATGTGTCCACCTTCCATTCATGTGTGTATTACCGCGTACGCCAGTGTTATGCATGTGGTACATCACAGGCTTTGTATGTGTCCTGTGTGCAGTCCATGTACACAGCCAGACATTTACTTATATGACATATCCGGACATTGTTTCACTGTGGTACAGCTGCAGTCATGTGTCATATCTGTGTCAGGGCTGTGGTATGTGTGGAGCACACCTGTCTATGTATACTGATATGGGCGGACTACATCACACCTGTGGGATCATTGATAGCACATGTGTACTCTGCATGACGGGTGTACACCGCCATATAGACCTGTGGACATATGTCACATGCTGTTGCTGGACCGTGAGGCATACTGCTGTACTGATGACATGGTGCTGGCATGGCAGCTACAGTGTTCACTGCAGTGTGTACATGTTGGCCTGCACCCGTGACGCCTGTGATGTCATCTGTGTGTGTACGTGTAACTTCATGTGTGTCCACCCTGTGCGTGTGGACGGGTTTACCTGACCGTGACTTGCGGTGTGTACACTCCGTCTGCATGCCGGACGGCGCGTAGTACATACTAAGTGTGTGAGCATGCCCGAGTTGCTGTTGTGTAGGTGGACACACACGACGGTCCACACTCTGCCCTTCCATGATTCCACCCCATGTGTATGCATGTCTGCACTCTGCAAATTCTAAGTGTGTGAGCATGCTCAGTAAGCAGCTGTGTAGATGGACACACAGTACAGTGCACACCGCGCCCGTCTGTGAAGATACCCCGTGTGCATGTACGTTCCCCCTTTGCAACCGCCACATGTGTGAGCAGGCCTGGGTTGCTGTTGTGTAGGTGGACACACACGACGGTCCACACTCTGCCCTTCCATGATTCCACCCCATGTGTATGCATGTCTGCACTCTGCAAATTCTAAGTGTGTGAGCATGCCCAGTAAGCAGCTGTGTAGATGGACACACAGTACAGTGCACACCGCGCCCGTCTGTGAAGATACCCCGTGTGCATGTATGTTCCCCCTTTGCAACCGCCACGTGTGTGAGCATGCCCGGGTTGCTGTTGTGTAGGTGGACACACACGACGGTCCACACTCTGCCCTTCCATGATTCCACCCCATGTGCATGCATGTCTGCACTCTGCAAATTCTAAGTGTGTGAGCATGCCCAGTAAGCAGCTGTGTAGATGGACACACAGTACAGTGCACACCGCGCCCGTCTGTGAAGATACCCCGTGTGCATGTATGTTTCCCCTTTGCAACCGCCATGTGTGTGAGCATGCCCGGGTTGCTGTTGTGTAGGTGGACACACACGACGGTCCACACTCTGCCCTTCCATGATTCCACCCCATGTGTATGCATGTCTGCACTCTGCAAATTCTAAGTGTGTGAGCATGCCCAGTAAGCAGCTGTGTAGATGGACACACAGTACAGTGCACACTGCGCCCGTCTGTGAAGATACCCCATGTGCATGTACGTTCCCCCTTTGCAACCTCCACATGTGTGAGCATGCCCGGGTTGCTGTTGTGTAGGTGGACACACACGACGGTCCACACTCTGCCCTTCCATGATTCCACCCCATGTGTATGCATGTCTGCACTCTGCAAATTCTAAGTGTGTGAGCATGCCCAGTAAGCAGCTGTGTAGATGGACACACAGTACAGTGCACACCGCGCACGTCTGTGAAGATACCCCGTGTGCATGTATGTTTCCCCTTCGCGACCGCTAGGTGTGAGGGCATGCCCAGTATGCCATTCGTGGGAACACAGTACAGTCGGCACCGATGTCTGCTACTAGGTGTGTAGCCATGGCCAATGACATCCTGCATAGCCATGGTGGCCGTCCAGGTGAGTCATATGTGGTTGATATGCCACAATGGCTGCCTACATCATGCACGCTGGTTGCCCTCTCATAGGGTATACTGTCTGTGGTGCATCCCGTATCCATGTCATGATGTTGTGCTCCGTAGTTAGTTGGTATTCCCGAGTGCAGCACTACTGTGTTACTGTACGCCCACCTTGGGATGGTAATATGCTGTGTGACAGCGCACTCTGTCTTCATTCCCTATCGGCTGCCTTGCCTCTACAGATGATATCACCCACCTAGGAGTATGCCTCCGGACAGTGCTGTGCTCTGTGATCTCGGTAGCGCGTTCTGTAAATGCATCATGCTGTAGTGTGTTCATGTAGGTAGACGTAAGTTCAACTTCCGGCCCTTCCCGGTGTGTGTGTGTGTGTGTGTGTGTGTGTGTGTGTCTCCAGCTGCCCCTGGAGAGAGTGGTTCTTTTAGACGCTTCGCAACACATACCTTGGCTATCACCGTCTATTCCTTTACGGATGATGTCACGCGCCTATAAGTATGCCTCTGACAGCGCTATGCTCAGGTAGCTCGTTCTGTAAATGCATCATGCTGTAGTGTGTTCATGTAGGTAGGCATAGGTTCAACTCCCAGCCCTTCCCCATGTGTGTGTGTTTCCAGCTGCCCCTGGAGAGAGTACTTCTTTTAGTCGCTTCACAACACATACCTTGGCTATTGGCGTCAATTCCTTTATGGATGATGTCACCCGCCTAGAAGTATGCCTCTGACAGTGCTGGCTCAGTAATCTTGGTAGCGCGTTCTATAAATGCATTATGCTGTAGTGTATTCATGTAGATAGGTGTAGGTTCAACTCCCGGCCCTTCCCCATGTGTGTGAGAGGTGTGTGTGTGCATGTGTGTGTTTCCAGCTGCCCCTGGAGAGAGTACTTCTTTTAGTCGCTTCGCAACACATACCTTGGCTATTGGCATCTATTCCTTTACGGATGATGTCACCCGCCTAGAAGTATGCCTCTGACAGCGCTGTGCTTAGTAATCTCGGTAGCGCGTTCTGTAAATGCATCATGCTGTAGTGTGTTCATGTAGATAGGCATAGGTTCAACTCCCGGCCCTTCCCCGTGTGTGTGTGAGGTGTGTGTGTTTCCAGCTGCCCCTGGAGAGAGTGGTTCTTTTAGACGCTTCGCAACACATACCTTGGCTATCGGCGTCTATTCCTTTACGGATGATGTCACCCACCTATAGGTATGCCTCTGACAGCACTGTGCTCAGTAATCTCAGTAGCGCATTCTGTAAATGCATCATGCTGTAGTGTGTTCATGTAGGTAGGTGTAGGTTCAACTCCCGGCCCTTCCCCGGAGGTGTGTGTGTGTGTGTGTTTCCAGCTGTCTCTGGAGATAGTCATGCTTTTAGATGCTTCGCAACACATACCTTGGCTATTGTCATCTATTCCTTTATGGATGATGTCACCCACCTAGAAGTATGCCTCTGACAGCACTGTGCTCAGTAATCTCGGTAGCGCGTTCTGTAAATGCATCATGCTGTAGTGTGTTCATGTAGGTAGGCGTAGGTTCAACTCCTGGCTCTTCCGGGTGTGTGTGTGTGTGTTTCCAACTGCCCCTGGAGAGAGTGGTTCTTTTAGATGCTTTGCAACACATACCTTGGCTATCGGCATCTATTCCTTTACGGATGATGTCACCCGCCTATAAGTATGCCTCTGACAGCACTGTGCTCAGTAATCTCAGTAGCGCGTTCTGTAAATGCATCATGCTGTAGTGTGTTCATGTAGGTAAGCATAGGTTCAACTCCTCGCCCTTCCTGGTGTGTGTGTGCTTCCAGCTGCCCCTGGAGAGAGTGGTTCTTTTAGACGCTTTGCAACACATACCTTGGCTATCGGCATCTATTCCTTTACGGATGATGTCACCCGCCTATAAGTATGCCTCTGACAGCGCTGTGCTCAGTAATCTCGGTAGTGCATTCTGTAAATGCATCATGCTGTAGTGTGTTCATGTAGGTAGGCGTAAGTTCAACTCCCGGCCCTTCCCCTTGTGTGTGTGAGGTGTGTGTGTGTGTTTCCAGCTGCCTCTGGAGGTAGTCATGCTTTTAGATGCTTCACAACACATACCTTGGCTATTGTCATCTATTCCTTTACGGGTGATGTCACCCACCTAGAAGTATGCCTCTGACAGCACTGTGCTCAGTAATCTCAGTAGTGCATTCTGTAAATGCATCATGCTGTAGTGTGTTCATGTAGGTAGGCGTCGGTTCAACTCCCAGCCCTTCCCCGTGTGTGTGTGTGAGGTGTGTGTGTGAGTGTTTCCAGCTGCCCCTGGAGAGAGTGGTTCTTTCAGATGCTTCGCAACACATACCTTGGCTATTGGCATCTATTCCTTTACGGATGATGTCACCCGCCTATAAGTATGCCTGTGACAGCACTGTGCTCAGTAATCTCGGTAGCGCATTCTGTAAATGCATGATGCTGTAGTGTGTTCATGTAGGTAGGCGTAGGTTCAACTCCCGGCCCTTCCCCGTGTGTGTGTGAGGTGTGTGTGTGTTTCCAGCTGCCACTGGAGATAGTCATGCTTTTAGACGCTTCGCAACACATACCTTGGCTATTGTCATCTATTCCTTTACGGATGATGTCACCCGCCTAGAAGTATGCCTCTGACAGCGCTGTGCTCAGTAATCTCGGTAGCGCGTTCTGTAAATGCATCATGCTGTAGTGTGTTCATGTAGGTTCAACTCCCGGCCCTTCCCCGTGTGTGTGTGTTTCCAGCTGCCCCTGGAGAGAGTAGTTCTTTTAGACGCTTCGCAACACATACCTTGGCTATCGGCGTCTATCCCTTTACGGATGTTGTCACCCACCTAGACGTATGCCTCTGACGGTGCTGTGTTCAGTGGTCCACGTAGCGCATTCCATACCTGTGTCATACTGTCGTGCGGTTGGGTAGGTGGGGGTAAGGTCAAGCCCCATGCCTGCCAGCTGTGTGTGTGTGTCTATGCTCCCAGCCGCATGGGTTCATAGGTTAAGGCTTTAGAGGTTCCACAGAACACTTATATCCTGCCAACATCTCTGTGTTTGTGTATGTTGAGACGCGGCTAGTGGACTGCCTGTGTGCCTGCTGTGGTTGGCGACCTCCGTAGCGTGTTCTCCACATGCGCCCTGCTGTGGTGTGGTGGGGTGGTGCTGTGTACGTTCCACTCCCGGCCTTGCCACATGTGTCCATCTGTATCTCTCGATGTATATATACATACATATGTTATGCCCATAGCGCTGCTCTTGCATGGACAGCTGTCTGTCCCATGTATCGCATATTTGCACGGCTGACACATAGAACTGTGGTACGATGCATATCCACTCATTGTCCATGCAACGTCAGATTCCGGCACCCTAGAGACATCTGCTGGATATCTTGGCAGACAGCTATCCTTGCTGTACTGACACTGTACCCGTACACGCCGTACACCTTGTGTATCATTGCCTGTTTATGGTGTGTGTATGTCTATCTGAGCTGTGTGCATGGTCGTGTGTATGTCCCGCTATAGCCGTCTGTGCAGGTGTCGCCACTATGGGTAATCCTTGTAGACCGCTGTTTCATGTGCACTTCAGCACATACCTGCGGACCGTACTACCCCTCCTACGGCAGCACGGGAGCGGCCTTAGGTCAACCGCTGCCCTAGGTGATAGGGCTCCATGGTGCCCACCACCACAACACATAGTGCCCCCATCTTGGTGTACCTACATGACATAACTACTGGAAAGGTGGCCCTGCTAGTGCGTTGCCCTAGGCGGCTGCCGGGTTGGCCTATGCCTAAGGCCGGCTATGAGCACATCCTATCATTTTGGAGTGGATCCTAGTGTTTCCACACACATGTATCTGTGTCTGTTCATAGCACTCCACCTCAGGGGACGTATATCTGGACTAGGCCTTAGGAGATAGTGGGACACTTGGGGCCAGTCATGTCATGTTTCTCTTAGAAACATTGATAGTGGGCACAGTGATATGTTATTCATGCGTATGGCATTTCCATCAGATGTGTTGTCTTCCTCGCATGTTTGTCATTGTGTCCTGTCATCAGATATCATGTGGCCGCCAGACTGCTACTGTTACGTGGAACACAGCGGACATGTGAGGCAGACCTCTACTCAGTCTGCGTACATCTGTGCAGTTGCAGGGTATGTGACTACTACAACATGCCTACTGTCTGCCTACAATACACACACAGTGTGTGGCGGCATGACAGACCACATGGCATTACTTTGTATTTGCACGGCACACCCACGCAGACAGTTGTGTTCCTCACACAGGTCTACATCTGCTTATCCACACTACTTGTTCTTTCCTGTACCATATGTGTGCGTCGTTTGCTTTCCGTCGGTGGCGGGGCTCACGTCGGCTATGGGGCCTGACATTTGTTATGTTGACACTTCATGGCACCCTAGGGACACATCACCTTTGTGTCTGCTTACCTTCCACATTGACCTTGGCGGGGCATACGTTGTCATCCACAGTTACCAGGGTAGGACATTTGCATGTTTGCACATTTGTCCTGCTGGCTTTCTTCCCACCTGTCCGCCTAGGATCACCGGTTCAGTACATGTATTCTGGACAGGTAGCTCCTGCATACCCTGACCTGTTGTCATTATGTGTAAACACCCTGACGCTCGCCATTGCCCTTGTTACATTTCACATAGTGCTGTGCCTTCCTAGCTGATTGCTGCCTAAGCATTCCGGACTGTGCGGTGGGTGATAGGGATCGCTATTTCCATTGCATGGGTAGTGACACTCATAACATCCGTATTCATGGCTACGCCAGCATACCTCTCCAGTGTACCTGGTTATGAGGGACGTACCTCATTTGGGGTCTTTGATGGGTCATGCTCCTCTGACTCCCTCAGAGTTCCACATTGGAAGGGTCTGTTACACATTCAGTGTTAGGAATGGTTTAGGTGTAATCCATAAAATATCCAAAATGTACACAACCAGCCAACAGAGCACGGAACCAGCGAAATAATACAATATAAAATACCAATCAACATAAAATAACCACTGGTACCTTATGGCACACAATCCAGAAAACACATAGGTAGATGAAACAGTCAACGTAGAAATAGTCCAGGACAGTGCCCACATGGTATAGCAAGGTTCCTTTATTCACAAGTAAGCGCTTTCACCCGTAGGCTTCTTCAGACTTATACATAACATAAAAGCATTCAGGATTTAAATATCCCTCCTTACATTTCCATTGGTCAATTTCTCATCAAACAATGAACAATTAACCCCAGCATATAAAGCGCAAACTCAATGTTAAATACTCACACATATATTAACATCTTTAGAAACATCTTATTAAAACATGTATTATATTATATTGTACTATGCCTAATTTTCATCAATTATAAATATAAAAATATATATAAAATATATGTATATTATATCAATGTATAACAGTGGTAAACAACTAAAAGAGTGGACTAATAGGTGTTAAATGTATAGCTGTACCTAAACTAAATTCCTGTTATTTGGGTTTAAGCCTCCTGCTTCTCAAAAGAGGCTTAATCTGTGCTTTATCATTCAACCCTGGTGTTTGGTCAGCTCTCCACCTAATAATCCATCTCAATTCACATTCTAAAGTATAGTTGATAAGGTCCCCCCCTCTGGGATTAAAATCTAGCTTTTGTAGAACACTGAATTTAAAAGTATGCATAGAACCCAAATCCTTATGATGTTTGGCCAAAGTATTAAATTCAGAGCCTATTTTGATGTGATAGACATGCTCTCTAACACGTTCTTTCAGTGACTATTGGTTTTGCCAATATAGAATGCGGAGCATGCCACACATCTAGCCAAATATATAACATTCTTACTATTGCAATTTGTTAAAGTGTTAAAATGAAACGTTTGTTTCGTGGTAGGGTGTACGAATATAGTTCCATCTTGGATATATACACATTGGTTACATTTACCACATGGTACAGTGTTAATTCCAGGTGTATCCATACTTTTCCTTGCCAAAATGTTTTTAGGTTTACATAACAACCTTTTGAGATTTGGTTTGTTCTTGGAGAATACATTGGGTCTCGGGCCTACAATCTTACTAATATCATTATCCAGAAGTAAAATATCCCAGTGTTTAACCAAACATTGTTATAACTGTACGGCATCTTTCGTGAAAAACATGGGGGCCCTAAGGTCAACCGTTGTGGGTGTCTGACTAATATCAGATGTACTAATAAACTCTGAAAAATAGGGTTTCGCTATCGTACCTCTTAATTCATTAACTTCCAATATTGTCTGTTCAACCATCTCTATGTTATAACCTCTTTGTGTGAACTTAGCTCTCAATCCATCCAGCTCTTTCTTATAACCTTCGGCTGTCGGATTGAGTCTAGATGCCCTCATTATTTGTCCTTTCATCACATTATTAAAGACAAACTTAGGGTGCATACTGTGTCTGTGAAGTAATGTATACCTATGGCAAAGTTTCCTATGTATAGAGGTATTGAGTAGGCCATTACTAAGCCTATTAATGGCAACATCTAAATAGGAAATCTCACTCACTGAAAATTCAATGTAAATTTCAAGAGATTAGTAGAATCATTCATGCTTTCAACGAGTTCCAGGAGTGTATTTACATCACTAAGCCAAATGAAAAAAAGGTCATCTACAAACCTCCGATATATGCCTACACATTTCTGAAAAAGATCTAGCTTAAAAAGAACTCTTTCCTCCCAGCAGGCCATCACTAGGTTGGCGTAGCTATTGGCACAGGAAGTGCCCATAGCTACGCCATCCCTCTGTAGGGAAATCTCTTCTCCAAACATAAAGATATTATTCAACAGAATAGTTTCTAAGAAAAGTGCTAACAAATCAATTCTCTCAGATGAATGATCAGAGTGATTTCGTAGATATTCCTGTATAAACTGTATCCCTATATCATTGGGGATAACAGTAAACAGACTAACTACGTCTGAAGTGACCAGTATGTATTGTGAGTTATCATCCAGTTGACTAGTATACGCATATCAGTCAAGTAAGAATTGCTTACTGTCTCTCAGAATGGTAATACAGCAAACTTTGAGCCCTGGTCTTCTTCAAAAAAGACTTTAATGAACATAAACCAGACCAAAACAGACAATGAAAAAAACGATACACTCCACAGTCCAACAATACTGAGCGCTTTCACACACTAACATGGGGCATCATCAGAGTACAAATGCTTTGGTCAAACATCATGAGGATTTGGGTTCTAGGCATACTTTTAAATTCAGTGTTTTACAAAAGCTAGATTTTAATCCCAGAAAGGGGGACCTTATCAACTATACTTTAGAATGCGAATTGAGATGGATTATTAGGTGGAGAGCTGACCAAACACCAGGGTTGAATGATAAAGCACAGATTAAGCCTCTTTTGAGAAGCAGGAGGCTTAAACCCAAATAACAGGGATTTAGTTTAGGTACAGCTATACATTTAACACCTATTAGTCCACTCTTTTAGTTGTTTACCACTGTTTTACATTGATATAATATACATATTTTTTATATATATTTTTATATTTATAATTGATGAAAATTAGGCATAGTACAATATAATATAATACATGTTTTAATGAGATGTTTTTAAAGATGTTAATATATGTGTGAGTATTTAACAATGCGTTTGCGCTTTATATGCTGGGGTTAATTGTTCATTGTTTGATGAGAAATTGACCAATGAAAATGTAAGGAGGGATATTTAAATCCTGAATGCTTTTATGTTATGTATAAGTCTGAAGAGGCCTACGGGTGAAAGCGCTTACTTGTGAATAAAGGAACCTTTTTATACCATTTGGGCACTGTCCTGGACTATTTCTACATTGACTGTTTCATCTACCTATGTGTTTTTTGGATTGTGTGCCATAAGGTACCAGCAGTTATTTTATGTTGATTAGGTGTAATCCATGGTCAATTGACATTAATCATATTAATTCATTAAAGGATCTTCTTTATAAGTGGGAACGGCATAGTTTAACCATCCTATGACCTTCCTAGTTGAAGTTGTTAGTGAGCCATTAGTATGTGTTCCACAGGTCGCCCATTTGTTCCGCATTATGGAGGCGAGTGATCCCCATTTTGGTGATGGCAGATTGAGAGCTATGTACGCCGGGATTCGCACGATGGTCTGACTTTGTATGGGGAATTTCTAATGTAGTCCCTATCTGTATTTCCTGTGCTATGCCTTACTGCAGCTGTGTAATTCTGCCAGGTTTCCAGTTATGGGTGCCATCTTGGTCGTACGCGTGTCCATCCATGGGAATCGCCTACTGGACACTGATATAGGGCTGTACACATTTCACACCTGCTTTCCGCATTATCCGGTGGATGCTTTGCATCATTAGTGGGGATTAAGGCATGTGCTATACCCACATCCCTCCCATGGGGCGGGCCAACGGATTCTCTGCCAAACAACACCGAGGCCCATTTCTGCATACCCAGGTTGCCCTGGCTGCAACCCTCGATGGTACACATTACACATCCTTCATGTGTGCGGTACTGGGATGTGGACGCACTTCTATGGACTCGACAATCTGGGGATTTCTGTTCATATGTCCTGCATTTCATGGACACGTGTCATCAACCTTAAACACGCTGTTGGTGCATATGTCTAGCTGTGCCGTAGTCGCGGCTGTCACTTCTTTTGCATCGATCGCAGCTGGTGTTGCGAACGGAGCAATTTTTGGAGTCCTACAATGGACACCAGTGTGCATATGTAAAGTGTAGAACTTGTTGGACTGTCACCATCTGGCCAGTGGTTTTGACTGCTGCTGTATGTTCCCCGTTCGCGGATGTCTGTTTGACTACCCATATTATGTATTACTTGGCATATCTATATCCATGTACCAGTAAGCAAAAATACAGCAAACCTTGAGTCCTGGTCTTCTTCAAACAAGACGTTAATGAACATAAACCAGACCAAAACAGATGATGAAAAAAACGATACACTCCACAGTCCAAAAATACTGAGCGCTTTCACCCACTAACATGGGGCATCATCAGAGTACAAAATACATTAGATAGTCATCCCTTATATACTTCCTTCAGAGTCAATTTAAAGACAATTAATCAATAAACTTGCTCATAGTTAAGTAGCCAG
Organism: Protopterus annectens; assembly: GCF_019279795.1. Classification (NCBI taxonomy): domain Eukaryota; kingdom Metazoa; phylum Chordata; order Ceratodontiformes; family Protopteridae; genus Protopterus; species Protopterus annectens. The sequence continues at coordinate 972,144,709 of NC_056739.1, forward strand.
TAATCCATGTCTTAAAGATAAAGTGAAATATAAAAATCAGTGTTGCATAAATAACTTAATGGAAACATAAATACAACAACAATGTGTTAATATAAATACAATATTGGTAAATACAATCAGTAAATTGAAACATAATTGATAATTGTTGTGAGTATACCTTAAAATGTAGTGTGTTGATAATAAAATTATGTATATTAATGTGTATAATTGTTGTATTAAGATTCCAAATCATTGAATAAATAAGTACAATTAGATACATATTGTATAAATATAAATATAAATGTAAATAAGAGTCACAATGTTAAATATAAATATGAATGTATATAAATATATAAATATGATATGAAATAAAATGTAGTTGTTTACATCTTGTTTTCGAGTGACATATCTATATCCATGTGTCATATGTACGGGCCGTCGGACTGTTGTGTGTAGATATATACATGTGAACCCCTCATTTCATACCTTGCTTTGTTACTGTCTGTGGATTACCTGTGTACACACATCTATTACCATACCATACCTTTCCACTGTACAGGTTCTGGCAGGGTGTACGGCTGGTTGGCCCTTAATCTTGCTGTGTGTTACATTGACCTGTGTCTATCTGGCAATTCGCTGGCGTGTCATGTGAGACCTTCTTGATTCTATAGGGACCTGATCCCGTAATTGTGACGTGCTTCCACTGGCCATATATTTCTCTGTCTGGGATCTGTATGTAACCAGTCCTTTCAGGACACTTTCTATTGTTGTTCTTTTTTGGTTACATATATGAGTACTTTGGTATGTTGTGCTATTATTGTGTGTGGAGCATTTCTCCACGGGCCTCTGCTGACACTGGACATATATCCAGCTAGCCTAGCCCAGTCAACAAGTGTGAGCCAACAAAACACAATTCGTACGGTGGCACCTTCTGACAAGTGGGTCGGGTTACAGATGCATAACCGTCGTCAATCCCTACTACTAACACACACGTTATTCTATCCACATTCTATGTTTGTCTTATCACATAGCATGTGTTTCTCACTATCTGTACCGGTACTTTGCATGGCATTGTCCGATTCCATACTTTCAGAGGCTGACAGTTTTGAGACATGTATAACTAACGTGGAGGACACAGCATTAACTTTCCCTGCTGTGAGCGGATCACACACGCACAGGCACACTTGCATTTCCTAATTGTGGGTTACGCGCAGCCACACATGCATATCCGTATTCTGGTTACATATGTTTACTGGGTCTGTGTGGTTACGTGGTCTGTATTAGTTGTGACTGTTCCAGTAACATATCTCTGATCCGGTTGACGGACGTGTGTGGAACACACTTTCACCTTTACACATGTAACTGTCTTTGCGGCACGGACACATTACGTACACGTTCACATTTATATGTTCTATAGTTGTAATTCAAACGGGACTGCATTCATGTTTGCCAGTTGCTGTGACCACTACACGTTAGCTGTTCTGTCTCATTTATATGCATACCCATGGTACTTAGCTACATTAACATACCCCCCCCCCGCACTCACGTACGTCACAGGCATCCATTCTCCTGCTGGGAAAAGTGCGGTACTACATGTTACACATTCCTTATTCCCTACCGCTCATGGCCCAGGATGCATATGTCATGACCGCAGGGATATTCAGATCACGGGGGCTTATAGCCCCAATGCATACAGGCCTTCGATTGTCAGGGTGTTCCTGTGCTGCTTTGGGTTGGTTTTGCCCTGACCGTGTACGAATGTCAGACGAGTCACATGGGCATGGTTTGTCCGTGTGTATGATACCATATTTCCCCCCCATTATTCCTACCCGTGCGCGCTGATTGGCCGGTGTGCCCGTTGTACATCGTGTTATAGTAATTGCACACGGTCTGGTCGACCGGACCTAGTTCCATTACTATACCTCGGTATTTATAACCTGTCTCGCTATGTTACATGGGTTTAACATTGTGTGACAGCTTTAACTGAGCCACGGACATGTGCATTGCTTACTTTGGGGCAGTCCCGCTCTGCTACACACATTTAATATGGCGGAACAGGTTGAACAGCACAGAAACGGGGACATCGGGCTCTCCGTCGCTGTTTTGTATTGAATCACTATGTTGACTTTGTTTCACATAGCGAGACAGTGTCGACATTGGCAACGGACATCTCGTGCAGTACGTCCGCACCGCCGCGGGTGCTGTATGTCTGCGGATGGGCGGCGGACAAGCATTATGCTGTGCCATTATGTCTGGGAATATATAGTTTCTTTCCCTAGATGATATGGCATACTAGCAATGACCCACGTCTGGGTGTGGGTACTGCTGTATTTACCCACGGTTGCCTTTGTGTGGTCCCTCGGGCATCTGCCTCTGGACCGCACCACGTCTACCGTGGGTATATCCAGCATTACCCACATCCGGGCGTGGGTTATTGCTATGGTATTCCGTGTGTACGGACATGTGTGTTTGGACAACCTACAATAGCTTCTGCTATTGGCATACAATGCTGTGGGTGGTGCCGGTTATCATACATATGTCATGTTCTGCGTTTGCCCCATTCACACTTGTCTATCCCCTGTCCTCATTTGTACGTGGATATTTATGTGGCACATGATTGAACTATGTATTACCTGCAGGTATGCTGTGTACAGTGCACATATGTCACGGTTGGTTACAGTGTATCTGTGTACCTACCTCTGTGATACTGAGGACTACTACACATCCTTCGCAGCATTACATGCATATGTCCATACTATTATTCAGTGGCCTGTGGGGGGTTGTCGGAGCGACGGTTACACGTGTCCCTGTTTGTGCACGCATCATGGTGGTCTTTGACCGGCCTCCATTGCTATTGTGGGATGGACGGTGGTGTTGGTGTGTGTTTGGGTTGTGTTTCTACTGCTGATATGTCAGTGGGGGGTGGGGTTGGCACGTGTTCCTCTTTGCAGGGGGCCCCATCCTGGACATTTGTGTCCTGCGTCGACACTTGGCACATGCCATATGTCCTGTGATATTCCCACAGTCGTGTGTGCCTTCCTGCATTACTACTGCGTGTTACTGGCAGTTTGTATCTGGTACGCATGGCTATTATGTTGGATAGCTTAGGCTATTCCCATGCTATGACATACCCATTCATCCGGGCATATACGTGTTATTCAATCCTTTGCATTGGCCGTGGGTGTTTGGCCATACGGCACTACTATTATCTACGTGTGATGTCCCACCTTTACCTTCTGTGCATGTGGCACCCTGTTGGGGTGTCCTGCTTGGTGGGCGGATGTTCCGCCCTATGTCTTGTGTTTGACATGTCTGCATAGCTAATCATCGGTACAGTGGCTGCACATACTGCTTTGTCCAGATGTGTACAGTTATGGACACCGTGGCGTGTGAACACCTATGGGGTTTCGACAGGTCCGTACCACATGCGGGATGTACGCATTCTGCCGACACATTCACATGCGGCCATTTGGATATCAGTACCTGAGGTGGGATGTTGACATGTGGGGTACATATTTGCACGCGTGGCATTGCCTAGGACAATACTTCATACTACATTTGGGGTATACCCACTGTGTGTAGGTGTGCAGCTGCGCAAGGCTGCTAGCTGGATTGGGTGGACGGTCGTACATGGGTGTGGGTTATGTGCTATGATGGGGCTGTTGTGTATTACATTTGCATGCATGGGTTCTGCTTCTGGATATTCCGCTTCGGCATACGCCATCCTATGTGTATGCGATGGGTACGTTGCTGGGTCTAGCACATGTTGCTATGCACATGTTTGTCTGTGTTTAGGGTATCTAGTTTCTTTCTGGTTGTTATATGGACACGGCTGCCCAGCTGTGTACTCTCACTACCACTGTGGCACTGCTGGTGACCATGCCCATGGGGCTACTCGTGTGTAGGTGCGGCGCGCTGACATGCTGCTGTACACCTTCACTGAGTATGCCTGCTGACAGTGCATTGCATGACGGACACGGTATTACATGTATCCTTTGTTCCTTGGATGGGTACAATTTGGACTTCGTGGATTAATGTTTGGTTCTCCATTTTGTGTGGACGGGTACTATGTTGCATACTCTGCGTACGTTTCATTATCCACGGACACTGGTTGGTGCGGTTACTATTGTGGGCGGCCTGTGACAGTCAACACTTTAGGTTGCTCCTCGCCTGCCAGCTTGGCCACGCCTACGGGCACATCCTACTTGGGCTTGCGCACGTGCTCTCTGCACGTGGTTGTGGTTGCGGCGCACACTCATTACTATGCATGTGGCGCTGCTATGCCGGTTATACACTGCACTGCCGGCGCAAGCCTTACACCAGCCTTGCGTCGAGCTTCATGAATCCGGGGGTAAGTAACATCTGTCATGTGACTACTTGTGCTGCATTTAAATTCCCTTTGACTTACAGAGTGCATTTGTCTGAAGAAGTCTGTTTATATTAACAGACGAAAAGCGCTTTACACTTGGATTTGTTGATTCTTGTTTTTTGCCTTATTTTGGACTTTTTTTTTCATCACAACATTGGTTTTTAAAGGACATTGATTTTATTAAATACTTGTTTGTGGACACTGGCATTTTTCCTGAGCCATTTGTCTTGTTTTTCATATCAGATTTACAAAACAGAGTCTAAAAATGAACTATGATCACCCTGACAATTCCCATCCTGCATAGGGTACCTCCTGCTTTCAGAATGGGTAATCACATCAGGTCTAGAATGAATGTGAAGGTACCTATATGATAATGAAGACTTACCTTAGATAAGTATTAATCAAATCATATTTAGAGCATCTTAGAGAGTTCTCGGGGCAGTTAGAATACTCTTAAGCCTCTCCTCCCTTGACCAAAAACCGAGATTTCCCTTCCCTTTCTTCCCCTTGTTTTAAATCAGTACTAATAAAAGAAATTCAGCAAACATAGGTAAACAGAAATAACATTCAGTAGTCTGTCTTGTACATGACTCACAATCCATTAAACAAGTCAGTGACTAACATCACTTTAGTAAACATTATAAAGACAAATTAGAAGTAATTTCCTAGCTCTTTAAATTTTCTAATGCAAAAAGTTAACAATAAGCTATTTTAACTAAAAGTATAAAGCATTTCAAATTTTCCTTGCAAGTATACATTTCTACTTATATTGTAGTGTCAATAGCTGTCTTTGAAATCTGTAAAATACTTCACTTCTTCAAATCATTCCTTTTTCAGTTCAGGTTTTGTTTTGTCAAAACGGCAACAATATTTCAAGGGCACAATTAATATTTAGACTGATGTTTCAAATAAATAACTTGTCAGTTGCCAATTGAGTTAGTTTAGAATGTATGGTTAGTACAAATATAGCATGTTGCAAAAATAATATGTATTTTTTCATGTGCTCTAGAGACTGTCGTATACAAGTGACATATATAATGTAGCATATATAGAGCAGATAGCTTTTGGATTCAGGTTGTTAAAGTAAATTATGCTTATTAATCAGGCAGTTTCTTTTAAATTCACAAGTATTTGGGGACATTTCAGTTGAGTTTCCAAGAATGTGTAGTCCAATGTGAGTAATTGAGTCCACTTTTTCTCATAAACATATGTCACAATTCATTAAACAAAGCAGTGTCTAACATTTGTCACTTTAGTGACCTTTTGAAAGAAGTCCACCAGATTCAGTAAACATGACCTTCCTTTGACAAAGCTAAACTAGGATGGATCCAGTGTCTGGAAGTCTCCTATGTCCTTATTGATAATTTTCATGATAATAATTTCCATGACTTTGCAAATAAGACTAGTCAGACTAATGAATTTGTATTTTCCAAGATCTGTTGAAGGTCCTCCATTATGATGGGGAATGACTGTCACAGTCCTACATTCCCATGGTACAATTGTTTAAAGACTATAATTAAATTAAGACTCCAGGAGTCCTGATAAATCATATTTTAGACTATTCTGGAAGCATCCTGGGATGTTATTGGGGACCACTGAGGCCACATTCTTGGCTTTAGTGTGTACATCCAGTACATGCTCCTAGTTATAGTTAGAGGGGTTATGTTTGAAGGTATTATTGAGGGAGATGGTTGGCAGTTAAAGGGGGATAAGTTTGGAAATTAATTTGTCCACCAGCAGGGTCACTATATCACCAAGTGTGGTGAATGTGGCACCGTTAACCACCAGTTCAGCACATTCCTGTGTGCTGCTCTTGAGGTTTCTCACATAGCTGTAGAAGGCCTTATGGTTATCGTTCACCTGGGAGGTTATCATAACCTCAGTGTTGGCTTTGATTGACCTAATTAGCCATCCTAGTTTTTTTTATTTTCTTTGATAAAAGATTTTTTTATCTTTATGGGAGTTATCATTCTTGATTTTTGCCATAACTGATTATTTTTTCCTTTTGTTGCATATCCTATTTAATTTGGAATGCCACCAGGGTGGTTTGTGTCTTTTTGTGGCTAGTTCTGGGCTTACTTCTGGTAGGTACAGCAGCCTCTGTGACATGGTTGTACAGAGTTTCTGAGAACAATTCAGTATAGGCTGGTGTGTTCTCAGGGGTTGGAGTGGCATTGAAGTTTGGAAAAACCTCACTTAATAACAAGTATTTTTTCTTGGAATAGTTCCTGACTGTTAATGATCTGAATGTGATTACAGAGTTGATTTTGATCTCAAAGGAGACAGCTTTATAGTTGGACCTTTCCAAGGAGTATGAAACGGGTGGGGTGGTGCATCCTTCTCCCATATTTGTGAGCACAAGGTCCAGTATATTGCATCTCTGGTGGGAGCATTCACTATTTGGTCAAGGGTGTCTCTATTTATGAAGTCCAGGAATCTCTGTACCTGTAGTATTTGAGAACATGCAGGATTTCCTATCTTTACAGGGGTAATTAAAGTCTCCCATCAGTAGGTGTTAGGTTGGATGGTAAGTGCCTCCAATAGGCCCAAATATGTGTGTGGCTTTTTTTGGACATGAAGGATGACCTATAGCTAGCTAAGAGATAATACTGGATTTTGCCTATTGTGATCTGCACATGGAGGAAGTCTAGTATGTCATACTATTTGTCCAACCTAGACACATGCTTGTTATTGATGTATATTGAGATATCTCCACCTTGTCTGTGCAGCTACTGGTCTAAAAGTGCAGAAGGCACTGAATCCTTGCACTGCCAGGGTACTCTCTACCACTTTAAAATATGTCTCGGTAACTGCACAAATATCTATATTCTTGAGTGTGAGGAGGGCTTGGATCCTCATCTAATTAGGTTATCCACTCACAATCCCTTTGTCATCTAATATTTTGCATCAAAAACAAATCATCCCTGCTATCTAACATTTTAAGTACCTTCCAGTTAGCCAAATGCTCTCTGCATTTAGGAATATGTTCCATCAGTACATTCCTTTGGAGTTTATCACCTGTGTCATGTGCTAATTCATTCACGTAGGTGCAAACCCATGCTAACCTACAAATAAATATGATCTCACTAGAAGGATTCCACCAGTTAACCCACTGGTAGGGAGTATCCCCCACCTTGGTGTACATTTCTGATGTCATCAGTATTATAATTAGATAGTTTCACCAAATGATTCATGATCATCCTTAATCAATTGAATAATCATCCTTACCAACAGACACTGTAGTAAAATCCTTCCCCTGCACTGCAAAACCTTTTCCCTGTACTACAAAGTACCAGGCCTTATGCGGGAATACATGCATGCCTTGTACTTTGACAGAACTCTTTTGCCCACCAAGCTGAATTCCAGATGTTAGACAAACTATAGCCAGACCCCCTTTTGACAAAGCTTACCTCTCAGCAACCCTTCTCTAAAATCCTGCTTAACCTTTAGCTCTACAAGTTTGCTTCTCTCTCAGATTTTTTTCTCCTTTCCTCTTCCTTATTTCTTCCTGACCATGTTTTATGTATTCCGAACGGAGATCAGCTTTGTTATCCACTGCTCATTTTACCAAATCTCACTGCTTATGCTCACTTGTAATGACTTGCAGTAAGAATCTTACATGTAATTTAAAAAGATCCTGATGAACTTCCATTTAGTGTAGCCCATCTGGCCTGTGACATGCCAGAGCCTCGTCCTCAAAGTTCCGGTGCTATAAAACTACAAAGCTCACTGTCTCAGTGTTCTTGATCAGTTTTCTGCTTCTGTAACCTCTTAGCTTTCCATACATTTGTGACTTGGATTTCTGATTCATACTAATGTTGGTATAACATGAGGTAAAACTATGACAGTAGCAAAGAATGTATGCTTCAGATAAACAAACATCAACAAACGTGAGTCTTTATTTGCAATACAATTGAAAATGTTGTCCCACAAGTGCAACAGTAGGATATCTGGTCATTCCATTATCCAGTAAATTAATGCCAAAAGTCATGTCCATTTCATGACTAAAATTCATCATCAGAGTAATCTAATTTTCTTTATGTCGAACTCCATCTATTTTCTACTTGCTTGAATCTGGGCTCTCTTTTCCAGTTAGTAAATGAAAGAGTGACTACGAAGCCAAACTTACCTGCTATGTGTGAAAGAAAGAAAGAAAGAAAGAAAGAAAGAAAGAAAGAAAGAAAGAAAGAAAGAAATTGAGTTTAGCTGCTTTTTTGCTTGTGCTTCATGCTACTTGTCCTTTAACCAAATCTGTGCTAACTTTATATAAGTATTGTTTTGACACTTATTTAAGTATTAATGCAAAAACTAATAAAACTAGAAATGAGCAGTCTAATCCTCGATGCGAAATAAAAAGTTTAATCCACAGCAGATTTTCAATAAACACATGGCAATAAGCGCTTTTGTCTTGAAGCACAAGACTTCTTCAGATGCACACTTGTAAAATCACATTCATTTCAATAAATACACTAATAAAATAAATTAAATAATTAAGCGGTTAACTAATTAACTTAAACCCATACATACACTTATATATATATATATATATATATATATATATATATATATATATGTATGTATATATATATATATATATATATATATATATATATATATATATATATATATATATATATATATATATAAATATATATGTTAAAATTAATAGTAAGCCCCTCTATACCTGAAGGGCTTTAACCATTAAAATGGGTTTGATTGTAATGTAATCATTTAAGACAGGGAAAACATTAGATTTTAATCTTAGCTGCCACTTCAATTCTTTGTTTAGTATCATATTTTTCACATCACCCTCTCTGTGGTTGTACCTAATCACCTCTAAAATCCTGAATTTAAAACTAACAAAATTGTTGCAGGGTGCTGAGTGTTTGAACAATGCACTCGTTTCTTTTTTCATCTTAATGTTGTAGAGGTGTTCATACATATGTCTTTAAAAGGTCTTTCTGTCTTACCGATGTAGAATACTGAACTTCCGCCACATACTGCCAGATATAGTAACATTTTAGTATTACAGTTCCCTTTACAAAAAAAATACTTTACTACCCAATCCATTTTGAAGAGTAATAAAATCATCCTTAATAACATATGGGCACTGTTTACACATTCCATAAGGGGTAGTTGCCTTTTTTACCTTAACACTCTTTAAACCAGAGTGTTCAAATTTAAACCAGAGTATTCAAATTCTTGCTTAAATTTTTTTTTCCAGTTCTGAAAGAAAGTACAGGATCCTGTCCTACAACCTCAAAAACTTCTTTATTCACTTTTAAAATACTCCAGTGGGCCTTTATAATTTCCATAATGTAACTCATTATTTGATTGAATTCCATTACACATGCCTTCTGGTAATTCTTGTCTTTTTCTTTGTTTTTTACTTTGTCGAGGCCTACACTCTAAAGCGGCTTAAACTTTGTACCCCAGCCTTTGTAAACCTCATCCAAAATACCCAGGATGTCTTTCTCTGGATAACCTCTTAATAAAAACATGTCCTTTAGTTTAAAAAATAATCTTTAACATCTTCCTTCTCTAAGTTCATACTTGCAATCATTACTGCTTTCCCCGTAACCAAACTCCTTTTCTGTCTTAGGGGGGTGGTTAATGGAACAGAGAAGATAAATGTTGCACCAAGTGTCTTTTCAATATTTTGGATTTAAAACCATGTAGAGCCTGTAAAATGGTTACATCCAAATAATTTATACTGTCCTTCTTCCAACGATGTGTAAACTTAAAGAAACTGCTGCAACTGTTAAGATAGTCCATAAACATCTCCACACTTTTCTCATCTCCCTCCCATAAGACAAATATATTGTCCAAAAATCATACATATAGATGTAGATACCTGTAATAGGGACATTTAAATACAAATTGGCACTCCCATCCTACCATCACCAGATTGGCATAGGTGGGGGCACAAGCTGCCCCATAGCCACTCCACTGGTTTGCTGGTAATATTCCTCCTGAAAATGAATGTAAGTGTTGTCGAGTACCACCTCCATTAATTCAGTGATCAAATCAATCTTGTCAACTGGCAGAGTTGAAAACTTACGTAAGGTGTCGCAAAAATAAATAAAAATAATTTCTAGGGATAGCCATAAATAAATCCTTAACATCAATTGTAAAGAAACTAAGACCTTCTTTCCAAATGCCAGGTATTAACTTACCTAAAAAATCCCAGGAGTCCTTAATTAAATGCTTAGCCTTGCATACAATTTCCTTGGTCATAGTCAGTATAGACTGCCAGGGGGTGGGCTTTGGAACCTCTTGCTGATACAGTTGGTCTAAATGGTGGATCTTTTAAACATTTGTGCACCTTTGGCATTCCAAAGATATTAGAAATTATAGGGTTACACTGTTTCAAAAAGTAATAACTCTGCCCATCAATCCTCCCCTCCAGTAGGTACTCTTCTAATAAAGAGTCTATCCTACTGTAGGCTATTGTGATCTCATTCCTGGAGACTGAAGAGTATGTAACATTATCTAACAATATATTTGTGATGACATTCTTATATTCCTCTGCACCATATAAGACCACCCCACCTCCCCTTATCAGGTTTCATTATACGTACACTCTTATCATTTTTTAACACCTCCAATAATGTCTTTTGCTATTTACTTAAGTTTGAAAATCCTTTCATGTTCTTATTTTTGGTATACATCTTATATATCTCTTCAGAAACACATCTTTCAAAAACATGCAGGGTGGGATGTAGGGCGGTTGTAAGTACTACTCCTATATGGAACTCCTGTTGGCCTGTCATTTTCAACAGTTTTATCTTTAAAACACAAGCTCACGTTTAGTTTCCTAAAATATAATTTTAAATCAACAAGCAAGTTGATAATGTCACCCCTGTTTGTTGGAACAAATTTTAATCCCTTTGAAAAAATAGAAAAATAGTCTTTGTAAAGCATGATAGAGGTGTAGTTAAAAAATTTGAAACTGTCCAATTTGGCCACAATGTCATCCGTGCCTTCTGCTATGATTATTTCTTTTTCCTCCCTACTTTTGTGCAGCCCTGATTTTCCTTGCTCAATGCATTCTCCTGAGCCTGCCTGAGTCTACGTTGTAGCGGGTTTTGTTGGCCAACCTTTCTGACCTTCTCACAGTAGAAAAACCTTTATTATGCTCAGAAAATGAATCTAACCCATCCATACCCCTATGCATGTGTAGACTAGTTGCTTCAGTGGGATTTTCCACATTGCTAACCTTGTCACCCCTTCCGTCCCTTCTCTTATTGTTTTTAAAAGGCCCTAAATAAAACGTTTTCTCTGCATACTGTTTTTGATCCCTCGCTAACTTTTTTTGCTTCCTGTAAAAGATGTTCGCAGTTCTCCTGTCTACCCTCTGCAATACTCTTTCATATAAATTTTGATATTCAGGAAACAACAAGTCATTAGTTATGCCCTGATTCAGTTTTTCTACCTGGCTTATTAGAACCTCAACTAGTGCTTCATTGTGTTTTAACAATTTTCTCATCAAACCCAAACCACATTCATCAAAATAATTATTAAAATTGTTAATAACATCTTTGTATTGCAACCCGCATGGGTATTTATACATACGTAGTCCCTGAGGGACTATACCTAAGTTGAGACATACATTTAGGCATTTGTTGTAAATGGGCAGGATTCATAATGGCTTGCATGGAGTCTAAGAGTAGTGTAAGACTCCATGCAGCCATGCAGCCTGTATGTGCGTGTAAGAGAGCACCTAAAACGGCTCGTACACGGACAGGGCGTGGATATGCTAATTACCTCACTTGCAACTGAAAGTCATGCAAATGAGGTAATTTCACGATCCAGGAAGCAGAAACCTGCCCGTGTAAGAGCCGTGTTATCTGCAGAAATGTACTCAGTTGATAACTGAGTACCGTTCTACAAATAACACAATGGAGCCTTGTCAGCTCCAAATAAAGGTTGCAAATGTCCCAGGCAGCATGCCAATGGCCAAATATGTGGCCACTGGCAACATACCTCAATGCAAAAGTAAAATAAATTTTTTTTTTCGGCGAGACGATGTTTAAATGTAGCGCAGCGCCACGCAAACGGGCTGCGCTATAAAAAACAGAAAAATAAAAAAATTAAACCCACAAACGTGGGTTTTATGCAAAGCATGAATTTACAATGTAAGGGAATAGCAGGCTGAAAACAACATGGCCACCGAGTAGGGGTTGCTAAGGGGGGAAGCTGAGTGTAAGACATGTAACTAAGCATTAGTAGGCAATCCCATGTAAATGAGTGGTAAGATAGTGAATCGTACTGTCACATAGGAAATGAGCACATTCCGTGCAGTGTAGGAGTAGGATAAGGGGGAGTAACAGAGTAGGAGATAGGTGACATCACAGGGGGGAATGTATGAAAGAAATGCAGCTCATTGGAGCACAGTGGCATGTGAAAGATGTCAGTCACACATCATGGAAAGAGGAGTGTCAACAAGTAGGCATGGGAAAGCCAAGAAATGGAAGGTGTAAACTATGGATAACACCAAAGTTTCTTGCAGGTTGTGCACGCGTGCGTGTGCATGCTGGTAGGCACAAGTAAGAGAGAGTGCACGCGTGTAAGCATGAGGGCGCACGCTTAAGGCAGAATATGCATGTAGGAGCCTGTTTAAACACCTGTAAGCTTGTTTGCACTGGTGTGCACGTGTTTTAACTCGAATAAGCAGATTCTAGTCCGTCTAAGCATGTGTGCGTGCATGTTAGCCACTGTGAGCGTGTTTTCGCTGGAATGCACTTCGCTCACCCCTGAGGAAACAGAAGGGAAAAAGGAAGCATGAGAAATAGTAGGAGGCTAGCAGGGATTACTGGCAGAGCTAGCAGGTGAAAACAATCAGAAGCAGGCAATTACACAGGCAGAACAGTAGCCCAGCCCAGCACTTAAAACTCTGCAAACAACAGTCCAGAATGTTTCTCTCAAGAGACACTGCAACAGAAGAGTAAGCTATTAGAAGTGAAAACTGAAAAAGCTTCACTCAGACCAAAAATGCTAGGGGCTGCCATAGTTGTTATAAGGAGACATATACAACTTGCTGAGGGTGGTGACTATGCAAATGCTACTGGACAACCCACAGTGAGGAGACGGAGAAGATTGTACAGGCCCAGGGTCACCTACCAGGGGTTACATGAGCTGGAGATAGTGGAGCGCTATAGAGTGGACAGAGACCTCCTACAGCAAATTGTTGAGCTGTGCAGGCCACACCTCACACACAGAACCAACAGAGGGGAACCCCTCCCAGTGGAAACCAAGGTATGTGTTGGCCTAAGAATACTAGCAACAGGTACCTTCCAGAGACCAACTGGTGATATGATGGGGATATCACAGGCAACAGCATCCAGGGTACTGCACCAGTTCCTGAATGCCATGTCAGCACATGTCAGTGATCATGTACATTTCCCCAATTCCCGTGAGGTATTGGCCAGCAATATGCATCTCTTCTAGCAAATAGCGGAATACCCTGAAGTAGTGGGTGCAATAGACTGCACCCATATACGCATCAAAGCACCAGCTGGTGAGCGGGGTAGGGCCTACATTAACCGCAAGGGCTTCCCCTCCATCAACTGCCAGGTCGTGTGTGATGCCCAGGGCATAATAATGAATATGTGTGCTGGCTGCCCTGGAAGCTACCATGATTCCCATATCTGGCATTTGATGCAGCTGTACCAGACATTTGCCAATGGGGACATCCCACATGGTCACTTAGTGGGGGATGCTGGCTACGCACTGGAGCTGTGGCTGATGACACCCATCAGAAATGCACACACACCTGAACAAGAACGCCATAATGAGGCACACGCACAAACACGAAATGTAATCGAGTGTGTGTTTGGGCTGCTCAAGTCATGGTTCCAGTGCCTGGACACATCTGGTGGAGCCTTGCAGTACTCACCAACTACATGTACCCAAATTGTCATGGTATGTGCTATACTACATAATAAGATTATGCGAAAACAGCTGCAGCAGGACCACCATAGGGCTGGGCCAAACAGCCCCCCACCATTGCCAAGCCAATCACAGGCAGAGCATGACTTGGAGGAGGAACAACCTGAGCCTGCCCCAATAGGCAGAAGGAGGCGTGCCCAGTATGCCTTGGCCTTGGCAAAGCGGCAACGCATAGCACATACACTGGCTCAGTAGGAACCCTGGAAATGATACCTCTCTCTGACTCACACATATAGTAAAAGGGATGCCTAAGTTGACACAACCTGCTTTCAAACATGTACAGGGAGTGTAGTATGTGCATGCAACATAGACATCCCTGCAGCACTACCTGAGGCATGATTGCCATGTGTTAAGCAATGTAACACCATGTAGTATATGCAAACTTGATGACCCTGACTAACATCCTACCTTCACCAAGCATGATGCCACAATATGAAAATGAGATGATCAATTACAATAATTGGCTTAAGTATTGCTGTTAGTCAAAGGGGATCCAATGCGTGCCAGCTTGGGATGACATGCTGAGCAAGACACTATGCTCCACCTGCTAGGGATGGCATGCACCTAACACTCCTGGCCTTTTGGAAACTGGCAAAGGCTGTTGTCACCCCCACCATGCCTTGAATAGGTAAGGCTCAAAACACAAACCCCCCTCCATAGGTATCACAAGTGATAAGAACCTAGACGTAATGCTACCCAATGCCAGACATCTAAACTGCAAGATGCATGCAGTCTAAACTCCCCTCAGCATGGAGAATGTTGATATCGGTTCTGTAACAGAAAACTGGGTCAAGGGTCACAAGAGCACCCTAACACTACCAGGTTACACCCCATACCATGTTTTACAGCTCCAAAACATGGAACAAACTACAAAAGGAGGGTGACTAGCAATAATTGTCAAGGATAACCACACCCCCATGTTGGTACCACAACAAGAAGCAGCATGGAATATCCACGATCAAGTAACACTGGCTAAAACTGCCTCCCAGTTTGTAGCCTGCTACAGACTACCCTACTAACGCCAGGAACTGCACATGGCCTACGTCGGAACACATGAAAATATCAAGCTCTCTAAACAACATTATATTGGGCGACTGAAAATACTCAAACACAGACTGGGAGCATTATTCTAGCTCCAACACCCTAGGCCAAAGGTTCCTAGAATTCATAAACCAAAGTGCTCACGAACAACTTACCACTCCCACAAGAGGGGTAAGCATACTGGATGTGATAATCAGCAACATGGGTACTCTATGGCCAGATGAGAAGTGTATGAGAAGTGTATCCCTCACTGGTAAGATCAGACCATAGAGTAATCACACTGGATATTCACATCCTAACCCCAGTCCCTGGGCAGAAAACCACAGTGAAAAACATGTGTAAAGCAAATGTTGCACTCCTCAAAACTGATGTGGAATCCATTAAAGGCCCTGTGCCTGTAGAAAATATGGGCCACACCTAAATGCATTCTATGAACACTGTCAGGAATGCATGGATTATGCAATCCCAAATAAAACCAAGACCCAATTCCATACACGCAGGCATCTGGCCTGGTGGACCCCAGCCATTACCAAACCATGCAAGAGAAGGAGGAAGCTACTACATGATAGAGCAAATCCCAAAAAGGGAAGTAATCTCTGATCAGTATTATGGCAATAAAATATGGCCACACATAAAATCCACTAAGGCCAGCTGCAACATGTTGAATCTGTGAATCTTGAGGCAATGTTACAACTGCCCCATGTACACAGGCAACCCCCACCTCCCCCCAAGAAATACAAATATATGTGAGAGATGCAACCATTTATCCAAACTGGAGGCCGACCTCTCTCAACTCAGTACTGTCAAAACTAGTAAGGAGGAGAAGGTAACCACACACACCACAAACCCAGTCTCACATAGACCTATCACAACTGCAAACCAAAGACATAAACACACAAAAACATTCTCGGAGGCTCTAATTAAAAATCCACAAAATCAACAGAGGCCTCCAAAGCAGACACCCAAGCAACCACTACCTCAAAACATAGCACATGCAACACATAGTACACAAAGTCAGTGTGCCAGTCACAGCCCTTAAGACAAACAACATGCCTGATACACTTGTAATAGGTGACTCCATAGTCAGACACACTGATGTCCCGCTCACCAGACTGAACAAGGAAAAGGTTACAGTAAGCCGCCTGTAGGCCGCTACAATCCGCCACATAACACAAGCACGCAGGTCACTCCAAAGCAAGTACAAATATGACTCAGTCATTGCCCATGCTGGTGTGAATGACCTGAGATGTACCTCCCTGGACTACATGAAAAGAGACATAGAGGAGCTCTCCGATTATGTAACCAAGGCCGGTATGACCCTGACCCTGAGCAGCATCCTACCCTCACCAAGAATGATGCCACAGTACAAACACAGAATGATCAGCTTTAACAATTGGCTCAATTACTGGTGTCATTCCAAGGGGATCCAATGTCTGTCTGCTTGGGATAACATGCTTGACAAGCCACGCTGCTTTGCCAGGGATGGCTTGCACCTGTCACCCCTGGGCATCTGGATATTGGCTAAGGCTCTTGCCACCTCCATAGTGCCTTTTGTAGGCAAGGCTGAAAAGACAAACCCACCTCCCTAGAAAACATAAGTGGAAAAAACATAACTGTAATGCTGCTCAACGCCAGAAGTCTAAACCTCAAGATGCGCAGTCTCAAGGCCCTCCCCAGCATGGAGAACATTGATGTCTGTGCAGTGACAGAAACCTGCATCAAGGCTCCTGAGAGCACCCCAGCACTACCAGGTTATACCTCATATCATACTTTTTGGCCCCAAAACCTGGACCAAACCACAAAAGGAGGGGGAGTATCCATATTCATCAAAGATACCCACACCTCCAGGTTACTGACAATGCATGAAGCATCGGAGACCATCCATGTGCAACTAACCGTAGGCATAACTGCTGTACAGTTTGTAGCATGCTACAGACCACCCTCTCAAACCCAGGAACCCCACTCAGCCTTCCTGAAGACACTGGAGAGTATGAATGCCTCTCCAAATACCAAACAAGGTACTCATAAATTACCACATAGGTGGTAATCTGTTACGTATGGAAGAAGTAATCAGGGACCTAGGGACACAAGTGGACAGTAACCTCTCATGTGACACTCACATTGCCAAGGTGGCTAGGAAGACCTTCTATATTGGCCACCTTATCATGAAAGAATTCACATCTACATCAAGAGAGGTCACTGTGCCCCTATACTCTTCTCTTATCAGGCCCATAATTGAGTACAATGCCCCACTTGGGATGTACCTTACCCGACACCTGCAGCAGTTAGAAAGACCTCAAAAGTACCTGACCAAGAGGATAAAGGGTCTTAAACATTTGTCATATGCTGCCTGGCTGAAGAAACCCCAGCTGTATGCAGTCACATACTGCCTACTCAGAGGCGATGTATGCCCGATGTACAAGGGCATATCCAATCCAGAATTAATGGACATGCTCCACCTCAGAAAATCCAAATCCATCAGAGCCGCGAGAACGAGAGATTTCAACCTCAACACATACATAAATAGGATGTGCTGGAGGGACAGATTCATAATCCAGAGGCTCTCTACACTCTGGAACAGAATCCCAGTCCATGTTAGGCAGAGCCCCTCACTGACTCTCTTCAAGAGGAATCTTGACGGGTGGATGGGAGATCGTAGATTTACACTGGGGGTCATCACTGTGTCATGTCAATACAGAGGCACAGTAAAGTAAACCCTAAATGGGCATAATATTCCCATAGCAAGGGGCGGCGAAAGCCACACACACTCTGGCTAGGCTTAGACCCCAAAAGTACCTCACCAGGAGGATCAAAGAGCTCGAACAGATGCCCTAGGGCAGATAGCCTAGTATGAACCTATGAACATATGAAGATACAAATTGTACAGGACACTAAGGATAATCACAAGGCTTTCTTAACTGATGGTAGGAACGTTGGAGGGAATTCACAGATATGCTCTGAATTACTCAAATATTGCAAACAATACACAAAACCCACACACAGTGCCAACATCCAACCTGTCAGGTTTAGTGCAAACTCCCCCCCCCCCACCAAAATGCCAAATATCTGTCCCAGCAGAGTACTGGCCCCCTGACATTGCAGATGCTGAGGTAACAGCCAGCATCTATAAAGCAAAACACACAGCATCAGTGGTACGAGATGGTGTCCTGGGCTGCGTCCAACATGAACTCCATGAAGAATGGAACGCCAAATAACACTACTGCTCAATTTCAGCCTTACCACAGGATATGTACCCAAAGAGCAGTGTACAGCAACAGTGGTCCCTCTAAACAAAGGTGGTGCCTGAATGGATACTGCAAACTATCACCCCAGAATCCTGACAAGCTTGGTCTGCAAAGCTATGGAAAGGATCATCATGGTCCTCAGAAATAAAGATATTGGGGACCTACAGACACTGGACCCTACCCAGTGTGGCTTTCTTAAGGGCAGATCATACCCCTTAAACATGTTTGACTCATTTGAAACAGTCATCAAGGCCATTGATGAGGGGAATGTGGTCGACACAGCCTATCTGGACCTTGCAAAAGCCTTCCATACAATACCCCATGTGTTCATTATATATAAGCTCACCAACTTAAATATAAACCCCTATGTCAGTAAATGGGTTGCAAACCACCTCAAGGACAGAACTGACATGGTCAGAAATGCTGCAGCCATGTCAGACTAAAAAACAGCTACAACTGGCATCCCACAAGGCTCGGTCCTGGGACCTCCCTTGTTTGGTATATATTTCCCATACGTACAGGCCAACATGGAAGGACTGTGTCTGAACAAGTTTGCAGATGACTACAAACTGGGCACCATATCTGACCCTCCAGCTGAGACAATCATCCTACAAAAGGACCACATAGAAACAGACAACTGGTGCCAGAGTCATGTCATCAAGCTAAATGCAGAAAAGTGTATAGTCATCCCCTGTGGATAAACAGTAAGTGCCCACCAATTACCACATAGGTGTTAACCCATTGAGTACTTTAGAAGTAATAAGAGACCTGGGGACACAAGTTGATAGATATCTTGCATTTGACAACAATGTGGCTGTAGTGGTTACAGAAACATACCATATACCCACCTAATCATGAAGGTAGTCACATCTAGATCAGGGGAGGTCATCATGCCTCTTCAGCCCCTGTGGGATGTACCTCAGCAGACACCTCCAGCAACTGGAAAGACCCCAAAAGTACCTCACCAGGAGGATCAAAGAGCTCGAACAGATGCCATGTGTTGCCTGATTAAACAAACTGCAGCTCCACACAGTGCCATACTGCCTGCCAAGAGGCAATCTGTGCCTGATGTATAAAGCCATGTCCAAGCTGGAATCAATGAACATGCTGCACCTTGTAAAATCTGAATGCCAGTGAGCTATGCACATGAGAGACCTGAACTCCAGCACTGACATAAATAGGACATGCTGTAGTGATTGATCCATAACCCAGAAGCTCCCTCCACTCTTGAATAAACTCCCAGTACAGGTTAGCCAGAGAGTCCCTCATTGACTCTCCTCAAGAGGAATCTTGATGAGTGGATGGGAGATGGTAGGTTTACCCTGGGTATCACTGTTATGCCACGGGTAGACAGAGGTACAGTATACTAACCTTGAAATATGTCATGGCAAACTCCAGTCACAATGTGTGTTGAAGGACAAACACACTTTCTGACTAGCATTAGAAATGGCCTAGGGCACATAGCTAGTGTTTGTCAATATCCACCCAAGTTGCGGAATACACTACCAATGTTGGACAAGCCTGGTTTAAGTAGTCCATATCTGATCAAAATGCAACATGGTCATATGTGCACATCGGGCCCTTAACCAGTCTGGTGTGCTCACTATGAATATTTAAAGCAGTGATAGGACTGAAACCCATGATACTGTCCACCACAGTGAAAGTACTGAACCAGTACACTATACGATATTACAGTGTTTGGTCAGTATGAAAGGATGTTGACAACTGTATGCAAACTATCCCATGGAAACCCTGCAGGTACAGTATAATCCCTGTTGGGTTCAGACACAAAGCAGTTGGGCAGTAAGTACATAACATGACTCCCAACACACAACTATGAATGTGAAATATTGTTGAAGTTCACACACAACCACAAATGTGGTGGATTGCAGATTTCAACATATGGAAAGCTCACACTGGGTATGCTCGCACACTTTGGTAAATGAGACATATGTCAGGCAACAAGCCATGGAAAGACTGAACTTGGCATGCTCACACACTTAGGCCATGTCTCAGTTTAGCAGTTGGCCACACATATCTGGCATTTGTATGTGTTAATCCAGGAACCTCCCACAATACAGCAATCTGCCCAGTGCACACAGTTAAATGACAACAGAGACATAAGTTAAATAGTGGATCCCTCTCATATTCAAACATCTTCCACAGATACACAAGTTGTTCATAGAAACATAGAAATAGGGAAAGCTATGGCAATAAAGACCTGTAAACAGTTGATCATCAACAAATATTGTGCATCTGAAAATTAAACATATGGGTGTAGAGGTCAATACTAGGCTGTTTGCCCTAGGGAATACAAGCTTAGCCAGAGTGTGTTTGGTGTCTGCCTCCCCAGTACAGTAGGCTACTGTGCCTGTGTAAAGTAGGTCACAGAAGGCACCGTTTAAGACTAGTGTGCTGTGCCTCCATCAAGCGGGGACACAGTGGAGATCCCAGGGGTTGAATTTGCAATGTCACATCCATGTGGCTGGTGTTTGCTGGAAGAGGGTTGGCGTGGACTTATAACAGTAATTGGGAGTCAATTACAGACTGAGTGGAGCCTTATCTGCAGTGTCTGGACAATTTCACTGTCAACACTTTGACGTGATGATTTTGAGGGATTGAAGTGTCATGCCAATACTGTTCAGAGACGTCCTCCCTCTGTGGGATATTGCTCTGTAATGTATTAGCTCCCTCCTTCTGTTGTACAGCTTATATATGGCTGGTGTACACCAGACAGGTCTCCTGTTGTGGAGGAGTCTTGGGTTTGTTTGGGATAGCATGATCAATGCAAACCTTCCAGATGCTCATAGAATGCAATTGTCAAGGATTATGCAGAGTGTCCTGTATAATCCCCCAGCATGGGTCCTTTGAAGTCTTCCACCCCAGTCTTCACAAGTGCAAAGTCTGCTTTTGATAAATACTTTGTTTGCAGTGACTTCCTTGCCTGGGGGTGGGGATGGGATATGGATGTCCAGGTAAAGTTGGTTATGGTCAGATATTAACAATGGTGGTCTACCTCTGGTGTGGAACATAGAGTCCCCATGTAGCAGATGGTCAGGTTCAATATGTATTCCCCCTTGTGGCTGTGGTGATTGGTCCTGCCATAGCACATGGATTCACAAATTGTAGTGGCTGTAGGGTGAAGTTGTTGAGGCCTGAGTAGTTCCCCCACTCAATATACCTGTACTTGAAGTTAACCACTGTAATGGTGCATGTGAACACCTTCATATCCTACACTGTTCCCAGGGAAGCAAAGTGTGGTTCCTGGATATGGAAGGGGTGGTCTGAACTGGTTGTGTTGTGTGTTACAGGTCCTGTGGTCACGAAGCATGGTATAAAACATAACCTGGCAGTGCTGATGTGCATATGAGACCCTGAAGTAGGCGGCTGTTAATGCATATATATGCTATCCCCCTAACTGACAGATAGTAATAGATGTACATACCTCTTTATAAATAATGATGTCAGCACCCTATAAATACTGCAGGAGAAGAGCAAATAACCAGTAATTTGAATAGTGCGCTCAGCTAATGCATCTCTTTCAAGTGTCATAATATAGTTAGGTAGGGGTTTGAATCCTGCAAATGCACAGGGTGGGTGATTGGGGAGTGAGGGGTTAGTGTGTGTGCAATTCTGTTTGAAAGAAATGTCCCTTTTGGCAACTAGAAGAACACACTACATGATGTACATTCCTCTTTCTAAACACTGATGATGTCAGCACCCTATAAGTATAGCAGGAGAAGAGAAACCTCCCCGTAATGCAAGTAGCGCACTCTGCTAATGTGTTTTTCTCAAATGTCATAACATAGTTAAGTAGGGGTTGGAATTCTGCAAATGCTCAGTGTGTGTGTTTGGGTGAAGGGGTTAGTGTGTGTGCAATTCTGTGTGAAAGAAATGTCCCTTTTGGCAACTAGAAGAACACACTACATGATGCACATTCCTCTTTCTAAACACTGATGATGTCAGCACCCTATAAGTATAGCAGGAGAAGATAAAACTCCGACTAATGCGAATAGCGACTCTGCTAATGCATCTCTCTCAAGTGTCATAACATAATTAGGTAGGGGTTTGAATCCTACAAATGCCATGTGTGTTTTTTTCACACAGTTTGTCCATGTGTGTTGGGTGTTGTTCTTAATATTGTATGACATAGATTATATCAGTAATGTCAATGCACACATGAGGTATGTGTGTGCCACATAGACATATGTACCTGTGACCTTAAATAGTTCCCATGTGTGAAGCCTGCCTCATGTGAATACATGGAATTTGCATTACACAACTTTTTGACTGTGGTTTTCTGTGCAGGGGCTGCGGTTGGTATATGAATATACAGTGAGAGTAGTCTATGGTGTCATCTTACCAGCGAGGGATACACTGCTGGTCTGGAGCATATAGTCCACATGTTGATGATGATCAGGTGCAGCATGTTTTCCCCTCTTGTGAGAGTGGTAACAAGTTGTTCCATAGCATTTGACTGAATGGATTCTAGGAACCTTTCACCTAGGGTGTTGGAGCTACAGTAATGCTCCCAGTCTATGTTTGGGTAGTTGAAGTCCACCAATATAATGGTGTTTGGAGAGACCTTCATATTTCCAGTGTTCCCAGGAAGGCCAAGTGGGGTTCCTGGGTTTGGGAGGGTGGTGTGTTGCAGGCTATAAACTGGAAGGCAGTTTTACCCACTGTTAGTTGAACATGGATAGTCTCTGATGCTTCGTGATGTGCCACCAACCTGGAGGTGTGCGTATCTTTGACGAATATCGATACTCCCCCTCCTATTCTGGTTCGGTGCAAGTTTTGAGGCCGACAAGCATGGTATGAGGTATAACCTGGCAGTGCTGGGGTGCTCTCGGAAGCCTTGAACCAGGATTCTGTTACTGCACAGATATTGATGTTCTCCATGCTAAATACAGTTTCCAGTGCATGCATCTTGAGGTTTACACTGCTGGTGTTGAGTAGCATTACTATTAGTTTCTTATCCCTTGTGATACCTATGGAGGTGGTTTTGTCTTTTGAGCCTTGCCTAAAAAAGGCACTATGGGGGTAGCAAGAGCCTTTGCCAATATCCGAAAGCCCAGGGGTGACAGGTGCAAGCCGTCCCTAGCAAAGCATCGTGGCTTGTCGAGCATGTCATCCCAGGCTGACAGGCATTGGATCCCCTTTGAATGACACTGAAACTTAAGCCTATTATTGGAATTGATTATCTTGTCTTCATATTGTGGCATCATTCTTGGTGAGGGTAAGATGCTACTCAAGGTCAGCATCATACCAGCCTGGGCCACATGCTCAGAGAGCTCCTCTATGTCTCTTATCATGTAGTCCAGGGAGGTACATCTCAAGTCATTCACACTGGCATGGACAATGACTGAGTCATATTTGTACTTGCCTTGGAGCGACCTGAGTGCTTGTGTTATGTGGCAGATCATAGCGCCCAACAGGTATCTCACCATGAACTTCTCCTTGTTCAGCCTGGTGAGTGGGACATCAGTGTGCCTGACGATAGAGTCACCTATTACAAGTGTATCAGGTGTGTTGTGTAGCCTTAAGGGCTGTGACTGTTTGGCACACTAGCTTTGTGAGCTATGTGTTGCACGTGTTCTGTTCTGGGGTAGTGGTTGCTTGGGTGTCTGCTTTGGAGGTCTCTGCTGCTTAGGCAGATTCTTATTTAGAGCCTCCAAGTATGTTTATGTGTGTTTATGTGTTTGGTTTGCTGTCGTGGTAGGTCTATGTGAGACTGGAATTGTAGTGACTGTGGTTTCTTTCTCCTCCTGACAAGTTTTGCCAGTACTGAGTTGAGAGAGCTTAGCCTCCAGTTTGGCTATATGGTTGTATATCTCACATGTGTTGGAATTTGTTGGGGGGAGGAGAGGGTTGTCTGTATACATGAGGTAGTTGTAACATTGCCTCAAGATTCCCAGATTCACCAGCTGGACCAGAGAGGAGATTGACAACTGCCCTTTGGACATGCTAGAATAGTATTGGGAATTCCTTTATAACTGACAACAAAAAGGGCCAATGGGGAACAAGGTACTCAAGGGGAGTTTGTGAGGGTGTAGTGCTTTTAATTTGTTAGTGCTGGTGTATATAATTGCTTTAGTGAGCAAGTGCCAGGTAACATAAATGCAATGTGTTAAAGGTAACATAAATGCAAAACTGACAAACAGTAACTTTCTTTCAAGTGAAACAAGGAAATAAGTACAGTAAGTAATGCAGATGTCACTAGGTATCCACAGAAGTGCTGCAAAGCCGCGTTTAAGGTGGAATTAGCGTTTCAGGGAAATAACAAGCAAACAAGCATACAAACAAAGCTCTGTGTCTCTGTCTCTCTCTCTCTCTCTCTCTCTCTCTGTCTTTCCCTCCGGTTGTTGCAATGAAAGTATTGCATGTGTGGACTGGGAGTACAGGCTGCTTTTGTAGGTATCTGCACATGTGCATGTGATGGCCTCTGCACCAATTGTTAGCCAGCATTTACTAATTGCATGCAGCCTGCTGTGTGGTAATTGCAGTTCTCACTGTGATTTCAGGACAGTGCTATAAAATGTTAGGTTAGGTAGGCATAGCCCTTTCAGATTTTCAAGGTGGGGACTATGCTGGTATGCTGTGGACACTGTTCTGTAAGCGTAAAGGTTGGTATGTCTCTCATATTTAAGGCTGTGTTGTAGGCACTAAAATGCATGTTGTACTGAAACCTGACTATTGCTTCCTCCAGTTCATTCTTCTCAGTGTGTATGTTAACTGACACCTAATGATACTAAAACTGTTTAAATGGAAGTATGTGCTTTCCTGTGGGACTTGTGGATTATCTGGTATACAGCAGTAGCTCTTGCAATCTGTTGCTATGGCTTCATTATTTGTCCTTTACATTCACTCCTTGAAGGCCTGCCAGGTGTCTTTACTGGAAAGTGTTGCTATGGCTTTCCTATTTTCCATTTACATTCACTCCTTGTAATGCTTGCTATATTTCTTTCAGCAGCAATTCCTTATATGTTGGTGTGGTTTGGTGGTACTGCATGCAGTCTGGTCTGGCCAAGGTGTGGGGCTTGACACCTACAAGGGTATTTTATTTTGCAGCTGAGGAGTAGTGGGGCCTTGTACTTTGTACTAACGGTTATGGATAGCAGGCACATGCAACGCTTGTAAACTGCTATACTGTCCTTATTTTATTAGTTGGCTACATCCTTTGATATTTCTGGGTTGTACTCCTACATGCGGGTGTGCTTGTGGAAGCTATTCTACAGCTATTCACAGAGTGTGTGACAGCAGGCAGAATGATATGCCTGTGAGTTTGTGACACTTGCAGGCCTCAGATACTCTCAGGTGTATCTTTTATCAGCCTCAGGGAATGGTACATATCAGTGGGATACACCCGTGATATATTTCAGATATTCTGCAGTTGTGACTGTGGGGTTGTTTGAGCATATGTATTACTACACCATTTCTGACATGCAAGTAGTGCATACTTTAAGTAATTGACAGTTACCATTATGTGGGATACAACACCTTTCTGCCTATTGTTAGTACATTTCACAGGGAGTCAGTGGGTCACAATTAACATTTGTTTTGAAATCAGGGACATCCCTGTAAATCAGTCACAGTTGCGAGGTCTGGCCTCGTACCTATTCAAATATGGCAGTGTTTATCCTGCTCTGATGGTGTGTGTGGTTTGCAAGGTGCTACTGTCATATTATTACCTACTAGCAACCTACTAGCATGGCTGTTTCTCTTCTCACACTAATGTTATACGAATCCACAAGAATTGCCAGTAAAGATACAAGAAAAACTTTGTGTAATAGCCTTCCTATATTCCCTTTACATTCAGTCTTACTATTTCATGATATATTGCTTTCAGCACAAAGTTCTGGTATATCAGTCATGGCTTAGTGGTATGTCATGCAGACTAGTGTTTCCTGGGTTCGAGACTGACAGAGGAATTTTATTTTGCTGCTGAGCAGACTACAGGCCTTGTCATTCAGAGTGACTAAGGCACTTTTAAGCAGTTGTAAGCGGGTTAGCGCTGGATTGCGTGGAGCTCACGCATGCGCAGTGCCGCTTAGCTTCGCGCGCACACACTTAGCTAAGCACACACAAGCGCACACCCGCTTACAACTGCTTAAAAGTGCGTATTCTCGTGCACACCCGTGCTAATTTCATTGAAAGAAAATAAAATGGGGAGATTGGAAAGTGGTGAAAAAGGGGGCACAAAGAGGGTAGGACAGTAAGAAAACAAGCTCAGGATTTGCAGGAAGGATATAGGAAAGGCCCATAGCTGCCCATTTCTTTATCAGCAACAGCTGTGCATATGTGTGTAATTTGGTGTGAAATTTGAAACCTTCCACGCCTGAGAGAGGGGTGAGGACAACAAAATATGTTGTACAGCATATTGTAATTACCAGTTCACATGTCCAGCAGACATGTCTGCAAAATGGGCAGCTATGTATGGGGCGTAATTTTTTTGCAGGAACAGAGTGCCCTTTTTTATTTTTTTTCAGGTGAGAGTGGAATGTGAGGTACAGGAAGTGGGTATATTTGGGGAGGTAGGTAGGGGAGGTTAACAGACAAGATGAACAAGATGCATACAGGGGCAGAGTATGACACATGTGGGGGGGAAACACAATTGACGGGGACGGATGTTTGGATATCGCGAGCCCATGAGCTCACAGATGGCAACAGTGGAACTGAGATCCCCACCCATGGGCAGTTGCCACTGCGCCTTCACTGCCCAGGATGGGGCAGTGCTGGGGGCTGTGTAGGATGGGCAGCAGGCACACCCGTGAGTTGCGCCACCCATGCCTCAAGCTGGCATAGGGGTTCAAGCACAGAATGCCTGATCTCGCTACGCGCCACAGACCAGACACTTTGGAGGGTGAGTGGACGATCTCCTCCAGCCACGCTTGCAGAGGGGGGGTGAGCCCCATCCCCTGCTGCGCTTCCACCCGAAGGTAGCACAGGGCCACCAGAGGAGGTTCCGGCCTGGGCACTAGTGCCAGGTGCACTCGCCAGCTGAGGTGGGAGAGATGGGTCCGCTGGAACCCGCCTTCCCTGTTGTCCTATGTTTAGCAATATTATATGACATTTTGGGTTAGTAACAAACAATACCATTCAAAATTAGTTGTAACAGCATGCATCAGTATTCCCATTAACCAAACACCCATGAATTCCAAACATTGAACAGCAAGCATAACACATGCATATTTTGAACAACAGTACACAATCCAACAGCATGCAGGGTTGATTGATGGCAACAGGCCATCAGGTTTGGATATGTAAACAGGGCACATGCATCAACGTACGTGCAAATATGTTTGAACCAACAGGACAAATGTCCATAGGAATTAATTGTGAATACACATACCCAGTTTGTTGTGGAATGGCATTATTTGTGAATATAGGGTAGGGTGAAGAAATATTTCATTAACAACTTCAACTACCTATACATATGCTGTACATCTCTAGTAGCTGTAGATATATATACTCTACAGGTCTTAGTACAGTTTCCTATATGTAACCTTAGGAATGTTGGTGATGGGACTGTTACTGCTACATAAATATACATTGCATTTTCATTCATACATGTTCATATCTGGCTGTGTTCAGGTACAGCATCCTGCTACATTTGATTTATATGGCTCTAGACAACTGTGGATGTTCATTATTTCATACAACCATACTATCTCCATATTGCAAGGGTACAGCAACATATCCAAATTGTGAGACAGACACATTCCAACTTCAGTACTTTATTACAAACATTTCACTGTTTGGTTGTGGCTGTCTCATTCATTTCATTATGTACTGACTGCAGTATACTTTATTCAAGAGTTATAACAGCTTTCCTGGTCGATTCATACCTCTTTCTCACAGTCTCACTTGTTTTATTTTAAAATTCAAGATGGTACTTTATTCTAGGCGTTATTAACATGTCATACTTGGTTACAACAATCCTTTCCAACAGACTCACTTGTTTCATATGGCAGATTTTCAAAGGGGATGTATTTGACACATATCTATTGTCTTTAGCTTGTTTACCACTAATTTTCAGGCTGCAGTAAGTTATCTGATATTACAATACAGGTGGGAAATCTTTATTTCAGACTTGTTTCGTTTTTATTTCTGGATTACAGGCTGCATCACTTATCTAATCATACAGTACTAGCAGAATTTTTCTTCTAGTGTTATTTGAACTTTATTAATATGTAACTACACTGAACTCTTTTACAAGCTCTCTCACTTATATTGTATAACAATTACAGAAAAATAATTACTAACCTGCCTGGTGGCGCAACCGCTCCAGCCTATCACCATAGGCTTGCCGATTCGCAGAATGCACACCTGCAGCTGTAGTATAAATGAAGTAATATTGGAACATACATCTCCATAATATCAGCTAGGATAATTTCTTACATATGTAATTACATGGATGCTTACTCAGTAGTGGGGCGTTGGGCATTTGCCGGGCCTTCTGGATCCAATAGTTCAGTTGGTCCTACTTTCTTCTCTTCAGGTTCACATGGTGGTGACGGACCTGTTCACCAGTCCTTGGTATGCCTGTGGCACTGGTGAGATCATGTGCCAACCAGTTCCATGCCTCTGCCTTGTACGCTCCCCACAGAACCTGGCCCTGCATGAGTTGAGCCTCATGATCGTGAACTAGGAGCCAAACCATATATTTGGACTCCTCAACACACCACCTCTGTGCTCAGAAGTGACTACCCTCTCCTACACCTGCCATCCTGACTGCAAATAGGTTCCACAATCAGTTATGCTGTGTATTCCCGCCTATGGGGCTTATATATGCCATTTTTCCCGCACTTATCTGTGATTGGCCATTTTGGAATTGTATCAGCTTAAAACAACCTGCTTTGTCATGCTTCTATTTCCATTCATTCCTATATATATGCTAATACTGCATTTTTCAGTGCAGCTGTCTTGGCTTAGTGGTTCAGTACTTTGACTATGATGCACAGTATCCTGGGTTCGAGCCTGGGTATTGCTTTTTTTTATTTTACTACTGTCTAGACAGGCTAGGAGGTGTGTCTGTGTAAAGGCGGCTTTGATACAGGTTGCTCAATGTTGCCCGCCGGTAAGCCGGTTGGCGCGCTGCACAGCTCCACGCAAAAGGGTTACGCTGGTTAACGCGTTATTTGGCTATGAGCATGCATATTACGCTATGAGAAATGTTACTCAACTATGGGCACACAGTTTCAGCGTGTTAAAGCGCTGCTCAACTCCGGGCACTCATATTACACCTGTTACACCACTGCTCACCTGCGGGCAATAATACTCAGCTTGTGTTAGAGTGCTGCTGAGCTATGGGCACTTATACTTTTTTTTTTTATTTTTTTTATTGTGTCAAATTTCTTCAGAAATACATGGCCCATTTCATTACATTTTACTTAAATTATAGTTTTATATATATATATATATATATATATATATATATATATATATATATATATATGTATACACACACATATATGTCAGGGGATTGTTTCATGCTTATTTCACTAAAAATAGAAAATTATGTTATTGGGGCTCGAACCATG
Organism: Protopterus annectens; assembly: GCF_019279795.1. Lineage (NCBI taxonomy): Eukaryota > Metazoa > Chordata > Ceratodontiformes > Protopteridae > Protopterus > Protopterus annectens. The sequence continues at coordinate 972,174,837 of NC_056739.1, forward strand.
ACTACCTCCTCTTTGGCCGATGTCTCTACCACTACGCTATTGCTACTTGGCTTAATTTACATATTTAGATCTTATATGCTTTTCCAATGACTGCTAACTGCCGCTGAGCGAAGGGCACACCAGCGCAAACGAGCGCAATTATGGGCAAACATTTTTGAAATTATGAAAAAAAATTAAACTGTTGATTTATACGTTTTACATTACAGTTGGGTTTATAGTCTGTGGGGGCATGTGTGCTGTTGTGCTTCTTGACATTTCCGCGGACTCGCTTGTGGGTGTTTCCTTTTGGGACTGTGATTCTTCTAGGGCATGTCCCTTTGCAGGACTCGCCATGCAGACACGCCTCCTACTTTCCTACATGGACCGTGTTAGCCTAGAGTGTGATTCAGCATGCCCTCATGAATATGCATGGCATGCTGACATCACACCATTTAACTGCAGCCTCCATGTAAGACTTGCAAAGTCTTACACAGAGGTTTCGTGAATCCTGCCCAATATCTAAACATTTTAACTTAAAAAGTCTTTTTTTTGAAAATCAACATCATGTCCTTAAGTGTCGGCGAATCATCCACATCGCCACCTTCAATTGTGTGTGTATCCAAATCCACCCCACTCTTAAAATCAAATCTTTTTTCAAGAATGTCTTTAAAAAAATTACCATCCATAGCATTATGAAACTTCTTTCCCACTTGCATGGTTCTGTAGTGTTTTTTGTAATTAATGTCAACAGTACCTTTATTGTTGTTCCCCGTAACTTTGTTATTAAATCTACTCCTTATGTCACCACAAGAGACTCCATCAGTCCACTCAATACCCATGCCAGCACCTTCAATTCATGTCCGATGGTTACAGTGTGTCCTTCCTGTTGCTTTAACCAAAGGAACAGCACATGGGGAAGATGTAGACAAAACGTTAGCAGCCATTGCTGGGTCATGTGAAAATAAACCAGTGCGTCCGCCTTCCCATCCAACTTCCTTCTGGCTGAAAAGTTCTACAAGACGAGTTAATTCATCTTTTAATACTGAAACATCTTCTCTCAACTGAGGAAACTCAGTCTGAGTACATACACCATGATCCAAACCAAGGAAATCACTCTCAAGCAAAGTAGACTCGCCTGAATTAATTTCCTCAGCCATTTTCTCAGACATGACTTCAATCACAATCCACCGAGGTTCTGGGTCACTCACAGAGCAAACCAAGAAAACAAAAGCAAAAATGCAAAAACTAATAAAACTAGAAATGAGCAGTCCAATCCTTGATGTGAAATAAAAAGTTTAATCCACAGCAGATTTTCAATAAACATGTGCTAATAAGCGCTTTCCAGTTGAAGCACAAGACTTCATCAGATGCCCACTTGTAAAATCATGTTCATTATATAGCCATTTCAATAAATACACTAATAAACTAATTAAATAAAGAAAGAAAGACTTCATCAGATGCCCACTTGTAAAATTATGTTCATTATATAGCCATTTCAATAAATACACTAATAAACTAATTAAAGAAAGAAAGAAAGAAAGAAAGAAAGAAAGAAACTGAGTTTAATTGCTTTTCTGGTTGTGCTTCCTGCTTCTTGTCCTTCAACCAAATTTGTGCTGACTTTATATAAGTATTGTTTTGACACTTATTTAAGTATTGCTTTATCTTTTTATATTTCAGTTGTTTTATTAGGCATAACTCCATTCCTTTTCAAGCCACAGTGGTACAGTGGTAGCATTGTTGCCTCACAGCAAAATGTTTTCCTGTTCAATTCTCAGCTGGAGTGCCTTCTGTGTGGAGTCTGCATGTCCTCCCTGTGGTTGAGTGGCCTCCAAAAGACATGCGTGAATGGGCATGCCTTCGCTGAAGGTTGGGCATCGGGCTGGCA